>NC_139346.1:150812289-151059789 GCF_055883805.1 Amblyomma maculatum | reverse complement strand
GCACTTGGTCCCAATTAGAGTGAGCGCTATCGACGTACATGGCTAGCATGTCACTAAGAGTGCGATTAAATCGCTCAGTCATGCCGTTCGTTTGGGGGTGATACGCTGTGGTGCTCCGGTGAATGATCTGGCACTGTTTGAGGAGGACTTCGACAGTGTCGGAAAGAAACGCACGTCCACGGTCACTGATCAATTCTTTCGGTGCGCCGTGACGAAGAACGAGGCGATGCAGAATGAACGAAGCAACATCCCGTGCGGTGGCAGGAGTGGCAGGGATGGGCGCCGATGGTTGGCTGGGAGCGTCCTGCATTGTTGTGACCGAAGGCGGTAGCGTGCGGTTCCGAAGTTCCAGGGTGAAATTTGCGAGGAGGACTGGGGCGACGACCGAACCTCCACCAAGTGTAAGGGGTTTATTGGAGCACCAAGACCGCAAGCAACGTCCGCAAACCAAAGCGACGGGGGTAGCGTTCGGATCAACAGTGCAGTGCCAACAAGGCTCCGGCTCCACTTCGTCTACCTCTTCGGTTTGGCGCGCGAGCTGATGGCGATCGGGATTACTACAGCATTCCTACTGCAGGATTCGTTGACGTAACCATATGACTTTACGATGTCTTAAAGGTAGATATTCTCGCTCAAATCCTGCCGAGAGGGAAACCTCTGCGAACAGCTCAGCATCGCCGGCATCGTTTATCGTAAAGTCAATGCGTAGCAGTCCACTTCCGCCTTCTTCAGGGCCATCAGATAGTCACTGCGACAGAACACAAACATCTTGGGGAGTGTGCTAGCGAAGGAAAGGTGCGCACGGAAAACTTTTGTACTTAAGGAAGCGCAAAAAATACAGACGACGAAGAGACAGGGAGACGACAGGACATGCAAAAAAAAAAACGAGATGGCGCTTTTTTCTGCCGTCTTTTCTTACAGCTAATATTTGAGTTGGCTACCGTGGCGAAATTGTCAGTAGTAAACTTTAAGATCCAACCACTCAGCTTGCTTACAGCTCAACTGCTGGCATCCCTCTGCTTCATTTGAAGTGAAATCTTCACTACCCCGTGTTTCAGCCAGAGCCAACTTGTCCGGCCTCTTGGCCTTCAAAAAGGGGGTGTGAAATAATAATAATAATAATAATAATAATAATAATAATAATAATAATAATAATAATAATAATAATAATAATAATAATAATAATAATAATAATAAATTGGTTCAAAGAAAATTTGGAGGACGCTTAAGCTTCGCCTTCAAGAGTGGAACGCGATAGCGTTATTGCACCTCGTCGAGAAAACTTATTAAACGCAAGGGTATTGGGGCATCCTCGCACCGGTACCCGCGCGCCCCGAAGGGGAGAAGCGGGTGAGCGAAGATAGTGATCTAAAGAAAGGAAAGACGCTTGATTCTACAACCCGTGAGGGTGCACGGCGAAACGTCAGGGGCGAGTGGCGCGCCACGTGTCGGGGCAGCGCCGCACATTGCGAGGAGGGGTTCTTCTGTGTTTGCCGCAAGATGGCTCTGCATGTGCTCAGAGCGCACAAGAAATGTAGCGGAAACGTACTTCGCTACTCGTGTAACTGCGACTTCTGTAAGTAACATGCTCATAATTACCGATATACACCGCAGTATACCGTTCTACGGCACGTTTCTAAGGCAACACCGCATTCACTAGAAGCGCTTTTGTACCGCTTTCAAGCATCGAACTCGTGGCTGAGTGGTAGCGTCTCCGTTTCACACTCCGGAGACCCTGGTTCCCATCCAGCCCATCTTGGAAGTTGCTTTTTATTTATGAAGTGCATGCCGGAAGTGCATGCCGGGATTTATCGCTCACGGCCAACGCCGCCGACGACACCGGCCTTTCTGCGACACGAGCTCCTTAACGCTACCGCGTTAAAAGACAAAGGTACAAGGGAACAGAACACTTATTCTATGGACACCTGACCCGCGCCATAAGGGGCAGGAGGAAGATGAGAGGGAAAACGCAAAGAGCGAAAGGGGTGCCGTAATGGAGGGCTCCGGAGTAATTTCGACTACCTGGTGATTTTTTATGGATGTGGCATTGATCTGATTAATTGTAGGTGTTCCCCCTTCCGTGGTTTCCACCCAAAAGTATACTGCGCCTTCCTTTCCCCCAAACCTAACTTAACGTCGGGTACTCTATACCCCAGTACCTGCAGGTTCGAATCCAACTGCCAGCGGCTCCGTTTCGATGGAGGCGAAACGAAGAGGCGTCCGTGTGTTGTGTGATGTCAGTGCCCGTTAAAGACCCCCAGGTGGTCGAAATTACTCCGAAGTCCCCCACTACGGCACCGCTTTCTCTCCTTTTCGCCGCCATCGGCAGCTTTTCGATGAAGGCGAAAAGCTAGGCGCCCGTGTGCTGTACGATACCAGTCTACGATAAAGAATCCCAGGAGGTCAAAATTTCATGAGTCTTCCACTACAGCGTCTCTCATAGTCTGAGTTTCTTTTCTCTTTGGGAACGTTTAAACCCCATAAACTAAACCAAACCAGATTTCCCTCCCACCTTCCTCTTCCCCCCCCCCTCCCCCCGTGGTGACGCAATGGTTAAGATGCTCGACTACTGATCCGTAGTATACCCGGGCTCGAACCCGACCGCAGGCGGTTGCATTTCGACGGTGCTGAAGCGGAGTGGCGTCTGTGTGCTGTGCGATGTCAGCACACGAGATTCGAGCAACGGTCCTCTTGCACGCCAGGCGGATGCTCTACTTCTACGCCACCGCTGAAAAGAATACGAAGTGGCCCAAATAAAACAATCTAAAACTGACTACGGACAGCAGATCTAGAGGCTAGCGCTGAGCACAACCCCATGTGGTCAAAATTTCCGGAGTCGTCTACTACGGCGTCTCTCATAGCCTGAGTCCCTTTGGGACGTAAAACCTTGCAAATCAAACCAAACCGGGCTGGTCCTGGCCCTGATGGGGCTGAGATAGGTAGGTCAACGCCGCTTGCGGCGGGGGTTAGTCTGCCGCCGAATTTTTATCTGTTGTAGGCCGTCATTCCACCCGCCACCGCTTAGGTGGTGGACGATGGCTATTGCGGCGCGCGTCTTTCTCTCGTTCTTCTTTTTCTTTCTTCTCTACTTTCTCTCTTCTGTCCGCACGAGGCAGCGGGTGTGGCTCAGCTACAGAGCCAGTATCAGGCCCGTGCATTTTCTTTTCCTTATCCTTACAGCCACAACAACAACAAACCAAACCTTCTTCTTACCCGTGCGACAGAGGAAGGTTGTAGAAAAGGGAGGCGCCGTCCCCTGGTACGGCGCCTTATCTTTTCTGCAAATCAATTTAAGGAAAAATATGAAAAAAAAATTGCGGATTTAACAGGCGATGTTACTATCGCGGCTACTTTCAAGGCGAAGCTTGAGCGTCCTTCTAATACAAACCATCTAGCCTCGCATAAGCATGCTGAACTCGGTTTTCGCTCGCATCACTAGGTTCAATCCATGTTGTCTGTCTGTCTTTTTCGACACCCCCTTCAATTTTGAAGCAAGTGCTGAATACTGTAAGGCACTAAAAGAAAGATATTCATCGGAATGGTCTAGTCTCCCTACCCGCAGCCGAAAGTTGATTTTGAAGTTCGTACTGCGTACGCAGTGAGAATTCAGGAGTGCAATAGAAAACATGTTGAAGCATCCTTGGCCTTAAATTGCAGAAAAGTGCGAACTTCCCGAGGGAATTAAGATCTCCGGACATATTGATTGTTGTGCCACCATCTTGCGATATAACAAAAAAAAAAAAAAAGCTGGATCATAAACAACTTCCCGTTGACAAAATGAGCTTATACATAATTTTCGGACCTCGTCAGGGTGCCGGGGTAATTTCAGGACCCCGCCGACTGCTGTGCCCAAGGATGTGGGATCGAATCCCAGCTTCAGCGGTCGCTTTTCGATGGGGCGAAAAGCAAGGCTCCCATGTGCTGCGCGATGTCAGTGCACGTTAAAGAACCTCAGGTGGTAGAAATTTCCGGAGCCCTCCACTACGGCGTCTCTCATAACCTGAGTCGCTTTGGGGCGTTAAACCCCAGAAACCAAACCAAACCATAATTTTTGGTAATGATGTGCCTGCTCACACGCGCTTTCGTGCGTGCATGTATGCACGCTTTAACTTACCAGGGCTATCGGGCGCGATAAACCCTCAAAGGAAGCAGAATATTCCTCATCCCGGCAGTTGAATGTGGCATTTCCCAGGAGGAATTTAATGCTTTGTGATGTAAAATGACCCTTTTCTGTACTGTGCGAAACTCCCAACAATGATAAAGTCCTCTCCCTCGGAACGCAGATATAGGCCTACCTACTCATATCCACTCTGACACTCGAAGCATGACGCCCACAGCGATAGGCCCTCAGCTTGGTTTGCACGTCTTGCGATTGGCATGGCAATGGAAAAGAGCTCGAACGCTATCTAATCTCTGTACGTCCGGCCTCTTACCCAACATTTTGCAAGCCGCGTCTGCGGTAAGGACTTCTGAGAAAACATCGACTATAAAAAGCAGCGTCCCAAGGTGCTCGATTGTAGTTATCTGATGTCCCTGGCAAATATACTGACATGCCGCCTTTGTGAACATTCCCAGATCACCTTGTTTACTTCAGGGTCTTGCAGCGAATCGTTTAGTTCTCTGACATATATAAACATGGATGTGGGGAAAAAGGAAATCTCTTCTCATCCTCAAGAGCGTCAAAGCGCTCTGAATCATATGTGAGCCACGAATAAAGACTCTGAAAAGAGCCAAGTTTCCTGAAAGCATTTGTGAAAGATGGATCAAAAGTCGTAATTTCGCATTTGGTCTGCCTAAATGTTTTCGGCACAGTACACCATGCAAGGTGTATTTTTAGCTTTTATTTCTATGGCTAGTGTTAATACCCCGTTGTAAGCGTATATACAGCTCAGTTCAGTTCTGTCGTACAGTCGTGTCCGACTCTTCGTGACCCTATGGACCATGTCACGCCACGCTTTCCGGTCTCTCACTATCTTCCTAACATCACATAACTTCATCTGCAGTGCCTCGAGGATGCCATCTAACCATCGCGTTCGCTGCCTACCCCTTCTCCGGCGACCCTCAACCTTTCCCAACATCAAATCTTTCTCCAGCGACTCCTCTCTTCTCATCCGATGACCAAAGTAGCTGAGCTTTAACTTTAGAATTTGACCCTCCAATGAGCAGTCAGGGTTTATGGTCGACAATATCGACTGATTTGATCTTCTGGCAGTCCAAGGAACTCTCAAGAGTATTCGCCAGCACCACAATTCAAACGCGTCAATTCTTCGGCGGTCAGCCTTTTTCACAGTCCAACTCTCGCATCCATACATCACAACTGGAAAGACACCATAGCACGATTAAGCGTATATACAGCTTCCTCCAAATTTTTGAGTACCTTCAGAATTTTCAGGAATTTCAAGAGAAGGAAATTACTGGCTGGCGTCAACCCACTGCCCGTTTTGTATTTTGTGAGACCTGCTGTACACTGTATATATTTCACAAACGTAGGAAAAAAGAGACCTCCATAACTGTATATGTAAGCACTTCCTGCCTGTACACACGTATATAACTTCAGCTCTCATTTTTTTTTTTAGATCACATTTGAAATTGTTGCAACTGCGGAATATTGTAAGGCATATTAATGGCCTATATATGTATTGATATGAACATATTGATGGCAAACGTCTAATCTTCCGATGCCTATTTAAAACCTTTATTTAAAGTTTGTACAACGTTGGCGGCTGTTAAGAGTGCCATAGAAAACGAACGGGGAGCGTTTTTGGCAATAAATACCAGAAATATGCAAGTGTGCCGTGGGATAAGCAGCGGATATATTGATTAATTATGGCGCAATCTCACGACATGTGAAACGATGGAGTCCATAAGCTAGCTCGGGTAGAAATGCAAACTGCTTTCACAAAATTTCAGAGTGTGAATATATCCTCGCATTGCATAATGTTCCTTTAAGTCTGCATTCACGGAAAACCTTAAGCCTGGTCCGTGCGAGAAGTTCTAAAGCACATAATGCTTGCAAACCATTTGCAGTGTACGTACGTTTTTTTTTTTTTTAATGTGTATATGCATAAGCGGTACGCTCTTCAGTGAAGTCGTTCACATCGATGTCACCATAGCTGCGAATTACATATACTCATGCGTTTTCAGTTCACAGGACATATAGAATCTTAGAGGAGAGTTTTGACCTAACAGGAATAGAGAAATTGAATTGAATTATATGTTATTTATCTCTAACTTCAACATAGTCGGACTTCATTTACCTTAGTTAACTGCATTATTCTGTAGCACTAGCAAAGTTCGGCGCTATTTCTATATTCGTGATCAAGAAGTAAAATACCTTGGTGGCCAATGATTTCTATGTACTACATTATTGACGAGAGGTGCACCCGAAGGGTTATCCGCGGCGTGACTACTTGTAACGCCACCGGCTGTGTCGTTTCTTATATGCCCGTGTTCGAAACCGCTGGAGATGTCCAGATTTTTATCTACTTCTACTTATCTACTTCGCCCAGCTGACACTACGTGGCTGTGGACTATTCCATGCTTCTGCGCAATGTGGCGAGCCACACCTCAATCGCTTAAAGGGAGTCAACCAGCGGACTATTCAGTTCCGCGGTACGTTACGTCAGCCGCAGCTTAATACATGCTCTGTAGAGGGTGAGGTAACGAGCTCACATTAGACCACTTTACTTACTTCACGCGCTTCACGCTTTTCATTGTCACAGCTTTCTCTGAAAGCTAAAAAAAGAAATAAGCCCGTTCTTTATTAGGCTTTGAGTACCACGCTAAATCCACTGTGTTCATCTCCGTACTAATCAGCGCGTCACAACCCCGCCACTTGAGATGTGAGGTGAAGCTGGGAAAATCACAATTCAAACTTCGCATGTGACAAACACGCAAATTTGCAAAACATATTTTATTATGTCAGTATACATATCGGCAGGGACTCTTAACACGGTGCCCTTGCCATCATCTGAAGGAGGCTCATCGCCGATCAATCTATAGCACTCCCTTTCCGGTGTTGATCTGAAGGCTACATTCAGGCGTTCTCCGCATAAAAGAAGTTGCCTCCAAAAGGATTTCCTGCTCTCAGTTTCTTGAAAAAATCTGCTAGGTCGAAGTTGCTTCTTTGCTGCGGCGCAATCTCACTGGTCAACACACGCTGGGCGCCTTGACAGTAGGCCAGAAACACATACCGATGTGGTCCCGATCCGCTGGTTGGGTTGGGACCTCTGTACGGCACCGCTACATCGCCTTCGTGCAGCTTCCTCGTGCTGTTGACGTTCAGCACCATCCAGTGCAGCTTGCTGCGCTCTGTGGGATTCTCCCGGCTCGGCACGTCTGGGTCCAACATGACGAGCGCAAATGGCGGAATGCAGTTGATGGCTCCCCTCAGCTTGACCATCGTCGGAGCCTCGGCTGTCTGTGCGGGCGTCAGAGTTCCGTTCTTGACCACCGACAGATCTCCGTACTTCACTTCGAGCTCGCCACGCAGCGTGTCGGGGAGCGAGAGGTCGCTCACGATTCCAGAGGTTATCCATACGTCCGACTCAGGCTGCGACGATTCCACAGACGCCTCCGCGTAACTCCCGCTCCATAGGGCCAAAAGAAGCAAGACCAAAAACGGAGTAAACCTCATATTTGCGTCTTCTCGCGGCGACAAACACTAGAGTGACTGAGCGGAGTTTTCCCTGACGGATACAACCGATAGACTGCTGCGTTGACTGGGTTGTCGTTGTCCTTTTATGTTTATCTCATTCGACTGCCGCTCCCCTCGACGCTCCAGCGGCAGTATCTGCCAGGAGAGGTGGCCTTATCGGCGACACAAAATCGCGGTAGTTTAGCTTCTATCTTTCCTTTGACAAGCCTCTAAAAGCCATAGGTCGCTCAACTTTGAGCGCACTAATTTCCCTAATTGGCAGTGGGGTTTAGTGATGACGAGTGATTTGGTATGAGTGGATGTAAACGCTAGGGCAAGCGAGTGGATGCTAATGCGAATGTCGGTGGATATGATTGCTAGTACGAGAAAGGATGTAACCACGCGTGCACTGTCGTGTGAGTGATTAAAGTCAGCGGGTAGATACGAGTTCGATAGTGTTTCTGAATGTAAGTGGACATGAGTGTGAGTGAGTGGGTTTGATTGTGAGTGAACGTTACGTGAGTATGATGAGTCATTTCTCATGGTGCCGAGATATGCTCAAAGGGCATTGAAAAGATTCGGCAATTGCGGTTGCGCCAACCACGTACATTCGCTGAAACTTTGTGGGTAGAAATAAAACTACCTTCTCGACAAACCTGACAACGTCAGGATGATCATCAAAATAATCCGTACAGCAACGTGCTGGAATATAAAATTACAAGATATGCTGAAGCCGCCTTGTTCTCGCGGCCTAAAACTGAAAACAAAAAAACATTTTAGTTGTTTCTTTAACGTACTGACGTTCCTTTTAACGGTATAATGAGGTTCTGAAAGCAAAGATGTTGATTCAACACAACCGCAATGACGCGACGCTGTCGCGACGTGATTCTGCTTTGGTAATATTACAGTTCTTCGGCCGCGGCTCATTGCCCATATCAGCCACATGTTTCGGAATATAGGCTTCAAGCTTCCGACTCAGTTTTGCGAAGCCGCGAGGACTTTATTCGGGAAATAAACCTGATTCTCTTTCTGTCAGCTTTGGCGAATACTGATGAAATTTTAGAAGTGGTGCGCGAGCAGAACGAAAGGATACTTCTCTTAAATAGCGCGGTCACAAATCATGAACTAGCATTACGAATTGCTCCGTGCGGAGGACAAGGTGATCCAACATAGAGTGATCCAACATAGCGATGAGCTGCATTGAAGTGCACTTCATGCGAACGATAAATTTTAGCAATCTGCTGGATCAGTGAATGCATCATGACTCAAGGCATCAAGCTGTTGACAGCTCTTTGATAATAGGAGTTGGAAAGCTCGCAATGAATACTATGTATTGCAGTTGGGCAATCGTATTAGGCAAAACTAAGGCGTCAGTCAGCTGCCTGTTGTAGTGGCTCTACACAATAAAACAAACTCTGTAGAAGTTATTAATGTTGAGGCTTTTGGCAACTGTTTCAGCGCATCCTTGGCAACAAATATGTGAAACAGAAGACGAAACAAAATGCATATATAGGTATAACTGTTCGACAGATATAACAAAAGCTAGACCATACAATATATATAGATGTCGACGGTTACGAAGATTATGCCGACGAACCGTGACAACTGTTCTCTTTCTGCTCCATCTAGCATGTCCCTTCATCAGCTAAAGCGGATTTTCGCAACCATTCTCGTTGAAAATCGCATTGTCAACAGAACGATTTCAGCCACCTGAATTGAATTAAAGCTGCAATGTGCCGGTATTCGCGATAGAGATGCGTGCTTGCTTATATACCATATATCAAGTCTCTTTAATGTAATGACATACTCTGCAGACTGACAGCTTACTCCCGAAACAGCGCGCGCGTTGCGAAAGCATACCTTTCTTGTTCATTGCTGCTGTGCTTCTCCGATGATAGTAGTTTCATGTAGACACCATCGTGAAAATTTTTGGTTGGTTTGGTAATTTCTAGGACGACGCCTGAAGCATATTAGTGTACCGCATGAATATACATCCCACATTTTCCCCGTATTTGTGTTTCGTGATAATTATTGCAAGCTATATGCTTTTCTTTTAAAAAACAAAATATGCAAACAAAATCTGTAAAGGTACGGGCACGGATTCGGTTTGTGCACTTGTAATATTTCCAAAGGCAGTGAGGCCTCAGTCTGTGTCGTAGGCAGCCGACGATGGCGAACTCGTATTGTTTATAGCGTGAAGTAGCGCCCGTCAATCGAAAGGTTGACGGCGACGATAGCAGTAAGTGTGCTCAGAGGCCAGCGGTTACGAATGTCCACCACGGCCGCGCTCGGGATAAAAACAGCAGTGACCTTTTCAGATAACATTCTTAAAGCAGCGGCAACAATGTCTAAGATCGTAGAAACTATTCCGCGTGGTAACAATGGCTCTAAGCAGTCTGATCGCGCCCACAATACAGCAAGAAAAGCGAGAAAAGGTCGGGCGCCGGACAAATAATATAGAAAACTGTATAAAACAAACGTTCGCCGCATTATGTTAGCACGTTAGGTTGTTGTTCTGTTTCAATTTGTCAACGCCTAAGGTGATATATGATCTAGATGTTTTGACAATTATGCTTTGTCCTGCCGAGCTTTAAAACGTCCACTCACCTGATCCATATGCCCCAATGCTAATGCACAGTAATGGGATATGCTTAGTATGTTTATTGCATCATCATCTGTACTAGTTCAATTCTAGCATCCTCAGTTTATAAATCAGGTGGCGTCAGAGAGAAGCCTTTCCCTGACCTCAACTTCAAAGCGTTATCGAGTGATGGTACGCAATCGGAATTTAATGGCAACATGATGAGAGCTCGATACCGCAAGATGTTTTTGTAGGTCCTCCTATTTACGTCGGCTGTCGTTACGCTTCCTGTGTCCATCATTCACGCCACGTACAAAGCAGCTGGACTTTAGAAGGCTTTCGCTCCAGCATTAAGATTCATTCACGCAGCACACCACAGACATCAGCATTGGACTTGCGACGTCCAAAATAACTTTTAATGTATTTCACGAGGTGAGTAAAAATTTTTACACATAATGAATCTTTATTTTTCAGCATACATATAGGCGGAGTGTCTGATCAAGTCATAGTTTGTCGTCACTAGCAAGACCTTCATATAACCATTCATCGCGTAGTCTCATTGATACATATCATGCGTTCTCGACGTAGAAGAAGGTGCCTCCAAACGGATTTCCCGCCTTCAATTTTCTGGTGAATTTAGCCAGGTTGAAATTGTTCCTTCTCCTTGGCGCAATCTGGCTTCTCCGAACGTTCTTGCGGCCTTGACAGTAGGCCAGAAACACGTATCGATGTGGTCCCGATCCCTTAGGAGGGGTCGGACCTTTATACCGCTTCACTGTTCTGCCTTCGTGCAGCCTCCTGGTGCTTTTGGCATCTACCACCATCCAGTGCAGCCAGCTGCGTGCTGAGGGGTCTCTGCGGCTGGGTGCATCCGGGTCGATCATCACCAGTGCGAACGGAGGTATGCAGTTTATGGCGCCCCTCAGTCTGACCATGGTGGGAGGCTTGGCAGTCTGCTCTGGCGTCAAAGTTCCGTTTATGACCACCCATGTATTGCCGTATCTCACATCCAGGTCGGCATGCACCGTGTCAGGCAGCGAGAGGTCCTTTACAAGTCCCGAAGTGGTCCACACGTCGTCCGTCTCCGGTTCTACCCGCCTTCTCCACTGGGACGATGACTTCATCGAAGCCCACGACGCGATAGCCTGCTCGGCCAGGCTTCCGCTCCACAGAGCCAAAGTAAGCACAGTTAAAGGCTGAAGAAACCGCATCTTCGTGTCTTCCGGCAAACGCCGTCCACCTGAGCTGCTCGGAAGAAACCTCTCACGCGGAAGCAGCGGACGCTCCTACTGCGGCGCCGGCAGCCGCCGTTGTTTAGTGTTTTTGCTCACTCTTCGCCACGCCCCCCGCAGTGGCTGAGGCAGGTGCTGCCGCCACAGCCGGAGTCCACAGTGTGTGAGCCATCTGCGTTTTTGTTCCCTCAGTTCTTTTCTTTTTTTCTTTTCTCGCACGCTCCTGTCAAGCTACAGCTGCGCCGACCGACAGCGGCAGCTCAGTTAGTGTCGTGGCCAGCGCGACCTCTTCGCAAAGCTACATGAATGTCGTTATAAAGAGAACTCGCTTATAAATTGTGCCCATTACCTACGGGGGAAATCTTTAGAGTTACACGCTTCCTCTTCATACGTGTGAGTTATAAAATGCGAACCGAATACCTTTGAGGCACAGCCTTATAGGCTTTAATGTCATTCCAAGAGCAGCTACAAGAGCGTATTCAATAAGGAACTGTTATGCACATTGCCTAGACGAAAAAGCAAACTAGTAGAAAAATTTTCGCTGCGTAATTTCCTCGATCTAACAAGCAGTGATTTCTGCACTTAACAAAAGCTGCCTACGGCAAGGTGTTTTAGCTTTCTCATGTTGGGACGTCAGTGATGGCGCTGCAGGGCACGAGTGTAAAAAAAAAAAAAAAAAAAATCTGTCTTGTGAATACTAACCGTGCGTAGCTTATGACGAAGAGTATAAACATAATCGTCCGCTGAGACCGAAACAAGTATTCTGCTCAACGAGAGCTTTTCCAACGGGTCTGATACGAATCATTAATTTGCGAACCTAACAATGCATCAGCACCACACGGCAATGCTACTTTACCTTTTGTGCAAGAAGGTTGAAAATGAAACGGTCCTGTTTTTTTGTGCATATATGTACTGAAAAAAGAAATGGAAGTACACTTAAACTCCGCCTTTAAAGCTGTGACGTGACAGGGTTAAAGGTTAACATCTGCCGGATCCCTTGGAGAATCGTCGCTCGCATTCATGCTCCTTGCGATTGGCCTAATTACTAATTTTTAGTTTGTGCCTCGATTAACTCACCACTGTCATTAATATAGTCGGAATCTACTATCGTATATGAAACGCCACTCGATGTAAGTATAAAGCCTCGCTTTAACCAAGATGTAAGAAGGTGCCTGCGTGGACTAATGTCACTCAGGATCCTATGACATTGGAAGACTGTATTCCGATCTAACCTTCCCATCTCAAAGGAGAATCCTCAGTTGGCAGTGACTACAAGCTCGGACATGTTATATGGTGTCGTCACATCCCACAACTCGACAACCAATCAGTATGTAACCATGTCCCCTACCGAATACAACCTGACAGAATCAAAGCCAACGGCGAATCGATGAATTTTCGATCATTAAAGAGAGAAGAGTGTGTGTGTGTGTGTGTGTGTGTGTGTGTGTGTGTGTGTGTGTGTGTGTGTGTGTGTGTGTGTGTGTGTGTGTGTGTGTGTGTGTGTGTGTGTGTGTGTGTGTGTGTGTGTGTGTGTGTGTGTGTGTGTGTGTGTGTGTGTGTGTGTGTGTGTGTGTGTGTGTGTGTGTGTGTGTGTGTGTGTGTGTGTGTGTGTGTGTGCGCGCGTGCGGGCGTGTGCGTGTGTGTGCGCGCGTGCGTGTGTGTGTGCGTGTGTGTGTGCGTGTGCGTGTGTGCTACAATGCTGCAGGCGTAAATCGGAATAACCATGCTTGGCAAAGTGACCTTTTGCTGCCGAACTTGTGCAGTGTCTTTGTTCCCCACTTCTTTTCTTACCCAATCATTCAGTGAAATCAGTTTGTGGTTCCTAATTAAAATGTCCGTTTTGTTGAGGTCCACACATTTTTTTTCTCGTTTTATTTCTTTTTGTCTAGCAAGAATAAATGTCCTCCAAAGTGCCGCAGAAGTGTCCTTTAGGTTTCGATATTGAAGTTATCACTTGGGATGCATGAATAAGAATGTAGCCAAAAGCCACTGACACAAAGGAAAGCATAGGGGACGTTTTTTTCTTTTTTTAATCGCTGTGAAGTGGTAATTAAACGTGAAGATACTTAAATAGAAAGTCGAAGCAAAACAACCACGTGCCGCCATTAGGATTCGAACCCACGACCTCTGAATTTCGCGTCCGATGTATTCGGAGGTCGTCGGCTCGGATGCCGCTGGCGGCGTTTGGCTGCTTTTCTTCTACTTTCTATTAAAGTATCTTCACGTTTAATTACCACTTCACAGCGATTAAAAAAAGAAAAAAACGTCCCCTATGCTTTCCTTTGTGTCAGTGGCTTTTGGCTACGTTGCTATTCATGTTACGCATACCATCACTGTCCCTGCGTTTGCTTGCCCCAAAGGATATATGGTTTATACAATTGAATATGTAGTAAGAACGTGCGACTACCAGTCATGTTGAATAAACCGGGTTGCGTTGGTATACTACCAAGGCGTGCGATCTATAAAATAGCTTCACGTGCCTGCCAGTTTGCAGTGAACATAACACGAAAAAATTAACAGTGCTTGAATCATCACTTGAGACTTTCCAGCAAAGAGATGGTCCGAAAGGTATGACATTAAATATATCAGCCTAGAGCCTACAAACATATTTATGGTCTTCAGCGTCGTTGGGAATGCATTCCTAAGAATGAAAAAAAAAAAAGAAGTCTGTTATCATGTTATGTTTTAAAATCAAACTCATGGATTGCCCTTTGTTTTGTTTTCGATTGTGTAAGCAGTATAAGCAAAAAAGTTGAACGGAAGACTCAACGCCACCTTAGAAAGTCGAGTTATCATCATAATCATCATCATCATCATCATCATCATCATCATCCCAGCAGCAGCAGTAACTTTACCTTACTGCATAGCTCCTCTGCGATTGGTTCGACCCGCGTTCGTAATATATTATTTATGTATTTGTTTTGTCTTAACAAAGTGTGGCATGCCGCTTTTCTTTTTGTTGTTGCTGTTGTAGTAATGTGCTCGACACTACTCAGATGGCCCCTAGCGAGTTTCATAGATAGCGATTAGGAGGCACTAAAAATAAACTAGCATTCCAACGTACGGAAATTTAGTATCTAAAATTGAACATCTAATTTAGTTTCTAGCTTAGATCTGAGCATCCCAGAATGTTCAGGTGAGGTATACTTAAAAGGCATTCTACCGTACACCCAAAATGGAACATAAATACCATGCCATGTTTCATGTCGTCCTGCTGCCTAAGACAGCCCGGGAAGTATTTTACAACATGACGTAGGTGAAGTATGGATGTATGCGAGGCCACTAAGAGCCACCTGGCGTGTTCAAAGGGGCCATGTTGCTGTTATCAAACTTCTGACGTGTCAGTGCGCTTGTAAATCAGTGCGAGTAACAGCCATATAAATTTATGAGAACACGCCTCTGAAGACGCCAAGGAGCTTCTTGGTTTTGCTGAAAAAAAGACAAAATCAAAGGGAAGAAAGAAGAGGCGATAAATTTTTAATGAAGAAGCAGAATCGTATTGTTTTTGTGAGAGCTGTCTTGAGTAAGAAATATGATGAAGTGCTGTCCTATCACGGCCGTGAAAGCGGCACGAAATAAAAAGTGGCAGCGCAAGATTGGTATCGGCAGAAAAGACGATCGCTTGTGTACAGAGTTCAATCTTCTCCCGAAGATATTGGAGAACCTTCGGAACTGATGCTTCGGTAGCAGTTTCTTTTCTGTTCTTTTTTTTTCTGCGGAGCTTCAATGAACGTCTTAACCACAGGCCCAAACTTTGGGCTTTGTCAGCTGTGAATTCAATAATTATGTGGCTGAAAGGTACGGGAAACAGATTTAAACGTATGGCTAGTGGGTGTTATAGGTTCGCGCTCGCGTCGAAACTCTGTAGAACAAGAATGCTTACTTACAATTTGAGGCTATTTCGTTCTATTCCTAATTGTATGTCACTGAAAGAACGAAAACTTCGTTAAAAATTACTCCCCGAATGTTAAGCTTTCAAATTTATGAAGAATTGCGATAGAATATGAATGGTCCTCTCCCCCTCTCCCTTGGTCATCCATTTAAAGAAAGCAACGCTGAAAACAAACTTTAATTGTCTTTTGGAAAAAGCCAATCCAGAATTATATAGTTTAAGACGAAAGAAAACTTAGAGCACTTTCTGGGTTCTGCTCATCAGCACTGATAAGTAGATTTTTTTTTTTCGGAGTTCTTATAAGGTCTTAGATACACCCCCCCCCCCCCCCTCCCCCTTCAGCCACTCTTAGGTCCCCACCAGAACACAAATGCGATATTCTTATATGCAATCAGGCGTCCTTCAATATCAACAGCACGAGCATACTAGATCGAAGAGGCCATCGATCTCCCAGCCAGTAGTGGGTGCATTTGCAATGGGCGTGGTTCAGCCTGGCGGGTTAAACGATCAGGTGGTGGCGGCGTGATGCGGTACGTGGGTTACGTCTTCTGTAGGGGTAGTTTTCCCCTGTGCAAGACCTAACAAGACAAGACATGTAAAAAACGAAGCGTCAGGCATCATGAGTTGACACGCACTGATTGTACTTGTCTGTATAGGCAGCGTTTTGCGTGCATACCTCGTAAATTCGCGTATTTTTTGATGAACAAACAGGCTCTCCGCTTGTTGTATTGTCCTTCCGAACGAATCGCACTACAATAATGAGCGAATTTGGGCTCAAGGACCCGGATGGCATGCGATCACTGGCAGTCCTGTGAGAACGTTCTGTTCGTCAGTTATAAGTGCAGCGGATTATATTCAACAAGCCAGGCTCTGTCACGAGACGGCTCCTGAAGAGATGCCAGCAGCATGATCGCTCAGATATGTATGTACACAACACCACTGCGAAAAGGAACTATATAATATATCGCTTTCGAGCAGTGTTGCGTCCCAATCGAAAAGCGGTTTTGATGGCATCATTCAGTCGCGTGGCAGTGCGCACACCTGTGACAAAACAATGGTGAGCATCTGTAGTACATTCACAAAGAAGATGGGCTCGAAGTCCCGCTTCTTCTTGTGCACGTGCGACATGAACGCTCCGTGTCTGCTACCTTGCACGTATGCTGCCGAGCGGCCTACACCGCAAGCTTGTGCAGTGCGTTCGGCGAGTTATCAATGTGCAACAGGATACTAGGTCCACAGGAGTATGTATATACAGTCTATTTTTGTTATATTATTTGCTATATAGCGACGCGAGCTCGTTAACTTTTGTATTTTGTCAAGTAATGCACAAAGCTCCCCTGTTCGTTCTTACTATTGTGTATCTCTTGCCATTCTCTCCCTTTTCTTCCCGCCGGCCGCGGCTCGGGTGCTTAAGGATTTAGACAGCAATTGCTGTGGGCGAAAACATTTTCCCCTTCCTTTTTGGGTTATTTTTAATAAACCACTACCACCATCGCCATCGTTCAGGAGCGCTCTTCAAGTATGGCGCGCTCTGGAAAAATATTATTCGGTTGTGTTATTTTTTCAAACCGCTGGTCCTGCCAATGCGCATCGTATTCGTTGTTCTGTATTGCACTCACTGCGAGTGTTATAAGTATACAAAAGGTGTGTGCTCGAAAATTAGTTTATTGAAGCACTGCCTCACGCCCAACTTATTGTGGTATTGTTGCTAGCGAATATAGAATTAGGCGACTAGGCAGAAATATATTTTCTCACGCCCACTCGCCTTCTTAAACCGCTGGTAAGGAAATTACTTCCCGCAGTAACATCTTATCTTTGACAGGCCGATCGTAATTTAAAAGACTCAATCTAAAAACGTCTCTACTTCATAGAGGATTCCCCCAGCTAAGCACGGCGGTCGTGCGCACCCTGCTGACTTCGGTCATCTACACTTTACGGCGCTTGATTGGTATAGTCGCTTTTGGGAAGGGTATTTTGGAAAAAAAAAAAAAGATTACCCGGTATCAATCGAGATGCGCAATAACCACATTTATGTGTAGTAGTGTCTATATATTTCGAATGTTTAGTGGGATTTTAAGGCTTCCTGATTACGAATCGCGCTTTTTGAAGAGTTAAAAAACTCACTGAAGTCCACGTTTGTCGTGCACTTGCGATCATTGTGGCAGGTACATGCCGTATTGGTACTGTATTGGGGAATGCCGTGTACTTGTGCTCGATTTAAATATGACTAATGCAGAATATCAGGCAAAAACTGCAACGTTGCCGGAAAGCTACATGATGCTCCACAAAACAAGGATGGGCAGAAAAGGAAGCTTTTGCCATCCGTGCCGTTTTTCCTTGAGCGCGCCCATCTCTGACGTGCATTCTTCACGTCGTGTTGTTTCCGAACAGGAAGAAGTGCATGTATCGGAAGTGGAACGTGCCAATAAAAAACGCTGATGAAGTTTTTAGAGCTATGCACAATGAACGCATCTGTAGAAGGTTATAAGAATACGCACGTGTATATACTGTGCTCCTTATATGCGTCTTCGACAATTCGGATTTTCTATAACCTTCCCTCCCGATGTGTGCTATATGTGGAAGTAGTTATTCGAGCATTTTTCGTCTTATTTCTCTTCCACCTGGTTTTCTACGCGCAAAAAATATATATGTCAATCTATGCACACCTGCGCTTTTGTGACAAGGCATTGAAACCCACCGTGACTTTGCAATGTCGACCAGCAGCTGCCGCATAAACTGGCCCTTCTTATTCCAAGAGCCGTAGATAAAAGAGCACGTCTAGGTCATCAAGCTAAATTCGACAGTGCGCTGCTCTCTTCTAAAAGGCCCAAGATAAGTGCGGCCATCACAACACTTACTGGTTTTTCCTATTGTCGCCCTCTTCTTCCTGCATTTTTCCTAAGGCTTGCATTAAACACTTGAATGTCATGTGAAAAAGCACACATATACGCGCAGATTTCTTGAAAGTGCATGATACAATCCATGGAATGCAGTTTTGTTTTTATAGCCTGCATTTGTTGTCAAAATGTGCAAAATTCTCTCGGTAATTACTCAGAGATTTTGATATCATACGTAGGTAATGACGGAGGACTCATGCTGGGAGACAAGCTTCATGAAAACTGAGGTTGCCATCACACCTCCTCATCGATTGCTATCAGTTTCACACGCTTTGTAGCGTGCAAATGCGCTCATCACGACACATTCCATCCCTTCATCCTACCTCCATCAATGAATTTCTTGCTCCCTACCCTCAACCCTGCACCCCCACTCACCAGTTGCTAGTCTAGTATGTTTCCAAAGTGCAATGCGATACCCGTTGTAGACATCTGGAATAGGGGCTCAACTATCAATAAAATTTATTCCCTCTCTCTCGCACTACTGACGTAGCACAACCAAAAGGAGGAAAATGTCGCTGACGCACAAAACGTACAGCAAGGTATGCATCCAGACAGCACGTGTCATCGGCCTGATATTGGAAATTCATTGGCGTTCTCTGGTACCGCGGTGGGACGGAGTTGACAATGCACTAAAAAGAACATCGGGGCCAAATCATAACACGCTCAGCAATGGCACGGCATTATTCGCATTACCTCAACATTGGCAAGCCGGTCAACGTTGACCAGGAGCATTCAGTGATTTGCCGACATGCTAGGTTTCCGCATAAGCTAGGCAATATTTCCCAGCCATTTACGATGACATGCGAGTATCGGGCAGTACGGTGACCGTGGAGGACGATTGTCAGTTGGTGGTACAGATCGGACGCCTCCTTAAGCGAATCTGCAACAAGCATCATGGCATGCGAGAGTCCAACCTCCTGCTCCTCGTTCAAGCTTTCATCTGCTCCCGTATCCCCTACTCTGGACCCTACTTACGTCTCACTCGTGCCGAGAGCGAACGGCTATAGGCGTCACTTCGAAAAGCGTACAAGGCGGCCCTAGGTCTTCCTATGTCCACATCTACCCATAAGCTCATGGCTCTCGGAATCTCCAATACCGTGAGCGAACTGATCGAAGCAACCCTCACCGCCCAGTATGAGCGGCTCTCATTCACACTTGCTGGCCGAGCGGTACTGCAGCAAGTTGGGATCTCCCCGCCGAGAGCGGCCCGAAGTTATGCTGAACTTACACCGGAATATCGCCTAAATCTCCGCATCCCTCCCATTCCCAAACGAATGCACTCGGAACACCACGCCGAGAGACAGGCCGACCGGGCTCGTCAATTCGAGAAACGCTTCAGCGGTACGGACGCCTCTTACCATCCATCGAGGCCAGAGATGGTGGCGGTAGCTCTCGCCCCTCACCGTAGCTGGTACACAGTCTGCGGCATTCGCAATGCAGAAACAGTCACTGCAGCTGAGGAGGCTGTCATTGCGCTAGCGCTAGCCGATCCTAATACCAAAGTCGTCATCAGTGATTCTCAACCGTCTATCCTCAACTACGATGCTGGCCGTATCTCTTGCCAGGCCTTACACATTCTACGTTCTACAGCACCCTCTTCCACATCTCACTTACTTCTTTGGGCTCCAGCCCACGAGCCGATCAGCGGAAACGCCCAGGCGCACACTGTCAATCGAGATCTCAGCTGCCGAGCCGAGAGTATGATCAGCCACCCTGCTTCCGCTGACACTAATATCTCACGCGCTTCTCTACTCACCACTTACACGGACATACCCAGCACTACCGACTCCAAAGATGCACATATCCTCCCGCACACCACGATCTAACAAGACGCGAGGCCATCCAATGGCGCAGACTACAAAATGGCAGCTTCCCCCACCCCCTCTTACACAGCAGGATCTTTCTGGAACAGATAGTCCCCATGTGTAAACATTGCTCAACTCCGGCCACTCTCATACACATGGCGTGGACTTGTACACGCTACAACACAGACAACTCAAACACCCCAGAGACGTGGGAGTCTCTCCTGCGTACTTCCGAGCCTGCACAGTGGTGGAAATGAGATGGCGACGGAATACCTTCCCCCGTAACAATATAAGTATAGCCCAGGAGGCCAGGAGATATGGTAGACGGTGGGAGTGCCGCCACTATCCCAGAGGGAAGAAGGGGGTAAAGATCTGGGTCTAAACTTGAGTCTAAAAGATTTCTTCGGACTGGTCATCTGGCTAAAGGAAGTATATATGATTGGCAGCTTGCAGCCTGTGCTGGCAATGTTTCGAGATTGTCCATGTGCTTAGCAGCGAAATAATTTTTGATATATTATTTTTATAAACGGTAACTCACAGCTGTGACATTTTCCCTTCCGAACCGAAAAGTGTAGTATCCAACTGCAGCGCCAAGGCAGTGTTGCCCAGGGCAACTACAACAGAAGATTCAGGACATTGGGGATGTTTATCGCGTAAAATTGCTGCGGAGTAACTATTCTTAAAAAATCCAGGAGTCAATGACGAAAATTGTGGGAATATCTTTGATCACTCTACGCGTGCAACTATTTTGGACTGCTCCGATATTTTTACTTCATGAGGTGGAATAGATAGTGAATACTTGCTACGTTTGTTTTACGGTTGTTATTTTTTTAGCAATGAAGCATAAAGTAACATTTAAAATGGCAAACTGATTTGTTCATTCAATTACAGGAAATCCTAATATTAATAATATTCCCGTTAAGGTTCTTGCTGAGTATGAATGCGATTCGCCTTGAGCTAAAGCTCTCGGCTAATGACATAAGCATCTGCTTCACATTTCTGAGGCCTGTCCAAGCACATCAGCATTCACAGAAGTCAGAACGTCCCTGTAATCATTCTAGTACTATTAAGGAATAATAACGCGAAGTCATTATAGGCTTTGTTCTATAGAAAATTTGGAGTCGGCGCGGTAGCCGTAGGTTGTATGAGCGAAAGATCATTAGCATGCCTCTTGCATGTGCTAGTTTGGCAGGGCAGATGGTATGGCATTTATTGGAGGTCAGGTTATGTGACGTCAGAGAATACATGACACAGCCTAGTTGAAAGGAGGTGCCAGCGCGGGCTTTGAGATGGGAAAGTAATATATAGCAATCAAATATTCGAAACCCATACCAACCGACAGGCCCGCACCGTCAAGGGAACGAAAACATGTTCTTATAACATGACTGAAGTGAGTTTCGTATCGATTTCGAGTGGCCTTTGGGACACCGCAGTGCCGTTCGAATCATTCATGCTAAGTATGTGTGAGGAAACAACTGCTATTTAAATTATTTGTCATTAAGAGAGCATCAAACAGCATCTACGCGAAATAGGATCCGCTATCAGCTGCGGACAAAAGCCATCAAAGCTGTTGGATCGTGCCCTTAAAAGAGGAGCTTAAGTATACCTCACCTTTTAAAAGGAAGCGGTAAGCCTCCCTCCGAATTGCCTTGTCCCCACGAGTACAAACAATGTTCTGCAGGTGTGCCTGCGGTACACCTGCCCTTTCACCACTCAAAGTGAACCATAAGCATGGATCGTTGTTGACGCTCTGGAGGAGGTGGAGAAGGAGGAAACAGTTTATTGAGTGCAAACAATAAAGTGCGGTGAAAACGAACGCTTGCTCCGCTAAAGGCTAAAGTCGGCTCGTTAATTGTCAATCTCATTTTAAGCCAACTTATCCTGGAAGCAGGGTAGTGTATGCGAACGTGGAAGATGTAATGGCCGCCTTACATGAATACATAATGGATTTTGTATCTGCTCTGATCTCTGTGCATTTGGAGGAGCGAGCTGTGTCAACCAACCTATCGTTGCAGAGCATTAATCGGTAAGGGGAGTGTTAGTTTGAACTTGGCGAAGTTCCCGTGCTTTCGGTGCTTCGTTCTAGAAAACGTGGAGCTTATGGTCATGCAATCAGTTTGTGAGCTTGAGAATAGCCTCTCTTGGCACTCTTTGAATTCAGCCATACCTTGCCCTTGCCTAGCCATATCCCTAGGCTCTGTTAGCACTTACTTAGCCTCAACGTAACGCTTGCGTGGCTTTGTTTCTGTCTTCAAAAGCGCTGAGAACTATTACAGAATATACTTTATTGCTACATGAATACAGCATCCAGCCTGCATTCGCCTTGGTGGCTTAGAGGTTATGCATCTGAAATGCCAGGCACAGGGTAAGTCGGTTTACGTAAAATAGCCCCAAGTGGTCGATAATAATCAGGAGCCGTTCATATGGCCTTTCTCATAGCCGACGTAGTTCTGATGTGTTAAACCCTTAAAACCGAACAACCTCTCGCATTGGGTTCTTTCTTATTTCAGTCCCCAAGGAAGACGCGAAACAAGCCGTACTTTGGACAGAGCGTGGGAAAAAAGAGTGCGAGGGTATCACTCAGCTTCCTTCAAAGAAGCATTTACAACAAAGGAGCGTCGCTGGAACTGTTGCTGATGATAACTGTTACGATGATGGTTGATTCCGGCTCATAATGAACTTCGGCGGAATAATATGCACTAATAATAATACGCCCTAAATGTCCACGCGTTATTCCCCGTTCGCCAGAGCTTATTTCCACTGAGCGCAGATAAACTAATTTTCAGGGCCACTTTACGTTAACCTCCTGCTCATGGTGAAGTGGCGACTTGACACAGACCTCAAAAAAAAGGCCATCACTTGATGATGATGTCCTGAGACAAAATGGCACATACCCACGGCGGGGGATTGGCCAGGGTGCATTGTAGTTTGTAAATAATTACGTTCAAGGACTGCAGTATTCAGATAAATATGGATCTTTAACTAGAATTTGGAAAAAATAAAAAGGAAAAGAAAAGTTGAAATCGTACCTATAGCATAAGAATCTACCTGTTGAAATTATGTAATTATGTAATTTAAGGCATATCCCTTGACGCTTGCTTGCTTATTCACGGAGAAGCGGCGCGCGCCAGCTGAAGAAGCAATCCCGAACAACCGCCGCGCTCCTATTTCTTTAGAACGCAGCAACGTACCAGTCGTCGCCTCATGGAACCTGCCAGTGCGGTGCCTGCAACTGAAGCCTCCGCTACAGACCTCGGTGATGAGCGTATGGACAACGTGGCGAATGTGCACGATGCGATCGGCCACGGCGTCTTCCAGTGGTACGTGCTACTGTTCGGAATGTTCGCCTCACTGATGCTGCTGTGCCACACGCTGTCTTACCGCTTGGTCGCCCGTCCCGTGGACCACTGGTGCCAGCCTCCCGCCGTATTGGCCGACCTGTCCGCAGGTGACTGGAAGAACGCGGCCATACCTCTGCTCGCCGACGGCTCGTTCAGCCAGTGCACCGTCTACGACCCTCCGATCCCGGTGAGCACCAGTATGTGTTAGCCACTGGATTTAAGTGCACTGCTAGAATCGTTAAGCCTAAACGATATGAATTGCGCCTTCAACATTTTAATAACACTGTTTTACAGACGTGCTACTAGCGAGGACAGTAACATTTGACGTCCGTGTCAACGACATGCATAATTGTGCCGCATGTGCAGTATGGCATGATGGCGCCGTATGAGCACAAAATAAACTTTATGCAGTCTTGAATTATTTGAGTCCTCCACTATAGAGCTCTCTTTTTGAAACGATAGCTTCATTATGCGAGATAAAGCTAAGGTTACTGTATCCTTCCGGTGACCTTTAATCTGCTTCGAGGTCAAGTTGGAACTTAAGCCACATCCACTTTGTGTATAGCTGTGTTCCCACCAAAGTTCAAGGTCCAAGGTCGACTGACGTGGCAAGTAGCTTAACACGAAAGCAGCTGCGTGTAGAGACACATGATCGCTGACGTTAATCTCGAATATATACATAGAGACGCGCCGCGCACCTCAGCCGAAGCTATCGCTTCACACTATAGGTTTAACCGAAACTAAACCACAGCCAATTTTTCTTCCCTCACGGCCTTGTTAATCGTTCTCTTTCAAGTGCAGTCACGATCTTCACCGAAAGCAAGAGAGCTATAGCGCTTTATTTTCCTCTTGAGATTTCCTCTTCTTTACCTGAAGATGCGGATTCGATCCCGGTCGGAAAGGGGGAGGGGGGGGGCAGTTCTTCGATAAAGAAAAAACTCCAAGTCACGCGTGCGATGTGCGCTGTCATCGCATGCCTCAAAATTATTCCGGAGTGCCTCACTATGACACTTTTATTTCCCTTTATTCTTTCTCTTCTATTCTTCATCTCTCACTGTACCTTTCATTTCTTCGAAACGGTTGCCCTCAAGAGAGGTACTTGAGCCGCTTTCCCCTAAGAGCATGCCCAACAACACTCTTAAACCTATCGGGTTAAAATACTCACTACCACTAAAAGCAGCGAGGCTGAGGCCTCTTCCAAGTGGTCTCCGTTTCGACCAGAGCTGTACCTATATACCCCGATTACTTTGTGCACGCAGATTTATACACTATAATCCCCATTTAAAATATTTCTCATATCTGTCCTGTCTACATCGCTCAATCAGCAACATTCTTTTTGCATAAGGCGATAAAGCGACCTAGACAAAAGTTGCGAAGGTTTAAGGAGATCGACCTCTGAAATTTTAGAGCGCAGCTCTTTTGCGCCCGTGTCTGCGTTTCGCGTCGTCATTGGCGTCGGCATCGGTGGCGTTGTCCCTGTAACCATCTCCGCAGTTGGGGAAGCGCGCGCTCATTCCCCCACACCCCTCCCGCTTCCTCCGTGGCGGCAACCACACGTGTTACTGGATTGCTGCGTGCTCCCCCCCCCCTCCCCTCTTCCTGCGTGGCGGCGAGGGTGCTCTCCGGTTGCCGAAACGCCGGCACGCTATCAGAGGATCACGGTGCGTGCATCCCAAGCCGAAACGCAGAGTGACATTCTCTTCACTCGCTAGCAGCGTCAGCGGCCTCAGTCAGTCGCTGCTATCTGCTCGTCGCACAACGCTCCTATGGGCCCACGCGCTGCCTCCCGGAGCCTCTCGATAACTTAATTTTCATTTCTCCGACCACGAAGCTTCTTTCATGATAGCCAAGAAGTGTTCGTGGAGTGTTTCTTGAAGGAATACGTGTGAAAAATTTAAAAAAAAGTTGTCTGTAATTGTACATACGTGTCTTGCTCGAAATCTTTGCCTCAGTCTATCGAAAAGGTGAAACAGCTGATGAGCTGCGCTCAAATTTCGCATTAGGAAGTAACTTAATCGTCGGCAGTTTTTATTCGATCTTGAAAGGAATTTTTATTAGGACGGAAGGAAACTGTAATCTGACAAATGTCAGTGGAAGACCCCACAGAGGGAAGGGAAGAAGGTAAGGCGAAAGAAGTAAGAGGGGAAAAGACACCTAGTGGATGGCTCGGAAATAATCCTCACCAATGGGCATTTCTCACGTGCACTTAGTAAAACATCATATAGCACATGGGCGTCCAAAATACAGCGCAACGCTAAAAGAAAGACAAAGAGAGGAGACATATTATACAGCGTTTTGTGGAGTGTGCCCTTCCTTGGTCCTTGTTCCTTCATCGCGCTGTGTGTATGAAAGCTTGATGTATCAACATGTCGGGCAGCTTGTTTTAAGCACGCGGGCGTCTTTTGCTTTTCACCTACGTCGAAAGGCAGTCACGCGATCGGGATTTAAGATTGCATCTTCGGGCTAAGCAGCCGAGTGTGCTAACCACCAAGTCACTACAGTGAACCCTTCTAACTCCCATCGCCAGCTCTGCGGTGCTTGTACCGAACGAAAGAGAAATGTGAGAGTGGTGAGCACCCTTGGTTACCTTGCTGAGTGGAATGACCATCGAGACACTACAGTGAACCCTTCTAACCTCATCACTTTGCGGTGCTTGTACCGAACGAAAGAGAAATGTGAGAGTGGTGAGCTCCTTTGGGGACCTTGCCGAATGTGATAACCACTGAGTCACCACAGTGAACTCAGAATTCTAACTTTCATCGCCAGCTCTGCGTTGCTTGTACCGAACGACAGAGAAATGTGAGAGTGATGAGCACCCTTGGTTACCTTGCTGAGTGGACCATCGAGTCACTATAGGTAATCCTTCTACTTCCATCTCCAGCTCTGCAGTGCTTGTACCGAACGGAAAGTAAATGTGAGAGGGGTGAGCTCCCTTGGCTACCTCGCTGCAGGCGTGTAGCTCGCATAACGTTCTCGTGGTTACTTTCTAATTCAGTACAGCTTCCGTGCATCTTAGCTGCGTTCTTTGGGAGAGCCACGCAGCAAGGCATGACTGAATAATTGTCCGTATACCCAACAGTTTACAATTCTTATATTCTTGGTTTGGTTTGTGGTATTTAACGTCCCAAAGCGACTCAGGCTATGAGAAACGCCAGAGCGGAGGACTCCGGAAATTTCGACCATCTGTGGTTCTTTAACGTGCACTGACATCGCACAGTACACGGGCACCTTGCTTTCTGCCTCCAATGGAAAGCGGCCGCCGAGGCCGGGATTCGATCCCGCATCCCTCGAAACAGTAGTCGAGTGCCGTAACCACTACACCACCCATATGCATAGTTATTGCACATATAACTGTGTTGTCGTACCTTGATTACTCTAAACGAAACGCGGGCCATTCAGTAGACCTACTGAAGCAGGTGAACCATTTTGTGACTGAGGTCCCTGCTTAAATGGCACACAATGTGTCCAGGAGTTGCGGTTGGAGTTAACTGGGACGCGAGATGGATGACGTAGAAAACTGAGAACAAGGGGCGCGAGACGTTTTATTTTGAGAGAAGAGAAGTAACGTGGTAACAACACGGTTACTGAAGACCACCTATCTGTGACGCTGAGATCAATTAATACTACATGTAAAAGGAAAGGTGCATTACAATTAGGTTCGTGCAATTTTGTCTACTTCGATGATGCCAAGTATAGCCTATTCGGTTGTCGAGGGTAGCAGCCCCCGTTTCTTTTTTTTTTTTTGCCCCTCTGTACTGCACGGGATACGTATCATGAAGCGAGACTCTCTTCGATTCATTCGTTTGCATTCCTATACAATTCGCGGGTACTCAAGTTATGTTATCGGTAAGGATGTGCAGGTGATAAAGCTCATTCGTCATCTTCGGTACTTAAGGCGCGACTGAAGAGTGGTAAAAGAAAATTACGGCCGATTTGCATAGTGAATCAAATGCGAAGTAGGTGCGTAGCACTGCTTAACCGCTGTACTTCAGCACGTCAAGCACGGTGAACCTGCGCCGCAGTGCCTGACGGCCCGGCTTCATCCATTGCGACGCGAATCCTCAGCTTTCCTTACTCCATCTTCAGAAACGAACGAAAACAGGCACAGTGCACCTCTTTACAATGCACTGCTATGCGGCCGAAAGGTCTGGGATGGGATCAGAGGGGGAGAGAAAGAGACAGGAAAACGTGCTTGAAGGCGAGCGCCAGTTAAGGCGCGGAGGTAAGCACAAGAAGCTTCACGACGCGGCGAGTGGCTCGGAGCCGAGGTTTATATAGGGAGCACCGCGCGCGTGGACGTCTGCTGTCCGTGGAGGCTGAGGAGTGACTGATGCAAGGGGGGAGATGCCGAAGTTGAGGACGCGCGAGCGACACACGACTGCTCCCTTCGGAGTAACACGCGCTATGTGAAACGCTGCCCAGTGACGGCCGCCACGTCTGCAACTGAGACGCTCCTCTCTCGCGTACTGTCTTACTCTCTCACTGGGTGCATCTATGCGGCCGCTCCGCCCCCTCAGTGTGATGCGGACGTCGCCACTTTCCCTTCCTCCTCTTCAAGTTCTCGGTGATACGAATGGGCAGAGAGAGAGAGTGAGTTTTGCTGCAGCTATGTGGCCGCTCCGCCTCCTCAATGCTGAGCCGCCCTACGCGCGCATCACCACCTTCTCTTTCGGCTTCGGACAGACATCGGCGAAATCCGTGATTGCGGCTAGTAGCGCTACGCGCTAAAAGAAAACGGAATGGTTCGTTGAAATATTCGCTGCAACATGCTGTCTCCAACTGAAATTCAAAAATTTATGCAGCAGTTCTTATCCATTGCTAAATACAGTTTATGAAGGTAGTAATGCTGAATGCGCGTTCGAGTTTTTTTAAAAATCACTGCAATCTCAACTACTATATTTAAGAAGCGTTCCATAGCCTCTGTTGAAAAGTGTTTGCTTTACTCGTAGGCGCCTTGCCTACTTTCACGCTCTCTCCGAAACATATTTCTCGGCAACTTCACATTTTCTCAGTCTGGTTTGCGCCACTTCGTGCAGGATATAGCGAACTCTGACCGACACGAGGTCCCATGCGACGCCTGGCAGTACGACACGGTCAGTCGAGGCGACAACATTATCAGCGAGTGGGACCTGGTGTGTCGCCGCACGTGGATGGTCCCCTTGTCGTTGTCCGTCTACATGTGCGGCGCTATGCTCGGTGTGCCCATGTCTGGCATCGCGGCTGACCGCTGGGGCCGGAAGCCCGTCGTGAACGCCGCGGTCGCCGCGCTCCTTCTGGCGGGTCTCGGCTGCGTTGCAGCCACCTCGTACGGCCTATTCGTGACGTCACGCTTCATCGTGTCTGGTGCCATCAGCAGCGTCACCAATATCGTGTTCATCCTGCTGTACGAGGTGACTGGCGCGAAGCGACGGATTCTTTTCGCGGTTGTCTACACGGGATTCGGACCTGCGTTCCTTCCGATCGTGTTCAGGCTTATCAGTATGTACAGGCTGAACCGGAAGGCAACGTACATGATGCTCATGGTACCGACGTCGCTGCTGGCTTCCGGACATTACCTGATCGAGGAGTCGCCCATCTGGCTTCTCGCTAAGTGGAAGACGCGGGCTGCCGAAGAGGTGGTTCTGTTGGCCGCCGCGGCCAACGGCGTACCCGCGCAGAGGGCGCAACGAGCGTTCTGCCTGGTATGCGAGCGGCTCAAGAAAGAAGATCAGACACGCGAAAGCACGGTCGTATTGTCACCCAGCACATTTGCGCGAAAGGCCTTTCTGCGTTTCGACTCGATGACCATCATGCTATGCTGGTTTACCGCCTTCTTCGTCTTCTACGGCATAAACTTCAGCCGCAAGAAAACAGAAAGCCTTACCGAGGAACAGTCTTTCCTAGCGCTGCAGACAATCTTCCTCGGGGCCGCTTACTGGAGCATGCGACGCTGGGGACAGCGGGACACGCTCTGCGTGCTGCTCTGTCTTGTGTGCGCGCTATCGGTGGCGCGCGGTATCGTTCGCCCGCAAATGGCTGGAATGGACGTAATCGGCGTGGTGCGCCGGGCGCTGGCCACCTTGGTTATTTGTTCTTGCCACACGTACACGGCCGAAGTGTTCTCCACGCAGGTGCGCAGCATGGGTATATGCGTGTCGTACGCCATCGGCCGCGTCGGTGCGTTCAGCGCCTCGTTCATGATGGAGTCAAGCGGCTCGACCTGGGACTCGATTCTAGCTGGGTTAGCCTTTACCGCGTGGTGCTGCCTCCTGCTGACGCCCGACGTCTGCAAAATTTCGTTCTCCAGGTATGCGCCGGCACAAGTGACACCTGAAGAACCCAGCTGCCGTCCAGCAGCAGAAACCCCGGCAGAGAAGCCACCTAAAGTGCGCAAGGAGACGTCAGTCGTCTCTTTTAACGTTGCTGACGTCAAGGCTATCTCCAAATAGTCATCGTGCCATTCCTCTTCTTGCAGCTGACGCTAGCATACCTCTAGCGTTTTGCAAACGCCGTGAGTGCTTCTTTTATAGGCAACCTTTTGTTCCATCACTTTAACAAACCCCGCTTATAGACATCTTTTTAACTAATAGTATTTATGACATTCTTTTTTTTTTATCTGGGAGTATTTTTTAATATTTATGATTTATGGTTTCGAACTGTCTGAGTGCTAGATCGGTCGAGTACATTTTTCTTTCTGCACTTCATAGTTTTCGTATTTCTTCCGAATATATTTTATGAGCTATGTCTCTATCGAAACCGGGCGAGCTATTTCTCGTAGGCTCGATAAGTACACGATAGACTCGATAAGTAACCACCACTCTACTGAACTACGCCGCTGAAACAACAATTATGCAAGCGTGTTCTTATTTAACGGATGAAGGAAGAAACGGTGTCGGTTTAGCTCAGTGCATAGATTAGTCCTCGGCGCTTTTGGTCATTAAACTCAGTGAAACTTTTTCTAGGGAACAACGAAAACTGCATAATAAGTGCGTTAGCGCCATGGACACTTCGAGCGCGCATTTCAGCGGGAATGCATAGTTTTGTGTTTTGCTGTTTAGGTTTCATTTCACATAAGCAGCCACTGTCACAAACTTTCCTTCAATTTTGAGCGACTTTAGCGAAGTATTCTGAGCCCCCTGTTTTTGACTATCGTATAAAGTGAATCCTCATGAAAATTCCTCCTTTTCATCAATGCGTTCTTCTAACACAATGACGCACAAATCTAGTGGCTCAACTTTTTCTATCGGTGCTTATATACTAATTGAAATCGTTTTCTTCTGTGTAGTTTACCATTAACACCCTTGTTGTCTTATGTTAATGGCAGCATATCACATTCGCAAAAGACGAGATGAATGCGTTAGTCAGCCATCGTTAGTGATAGTTGCTAAAGAAATCGCTTTTCTTGACAACACTTGAAGTGATTATGTTTTTAAAGATTTTAAAGATGTTATTTTAAAAATTTATTATTTTTTTGTGTTTTGGTTTTGTTGCGATTCTCCAGATATCATTTTTTGGGGGGTCCTATGAAGTGGCGTTCTGAAATATAAGAGTCAGCACTCGTCTGTGTGCTTCCTGTTCCTTTGTCCTTCGCCGCTTTGCGCTCTTTTTTCCATCCTGAATGAATTACGACCAGCTCGCCCAACTCATGCACCCTCAAATTTACTCGTTTCCTACGCTAGCTGCACCCACTTGAACCCTGCGAACTTCTTAACCCCATCCGCCCACCTAACTTTCTGCCGCCCCCTGCTGCGCTTTCCTTCCCTTGAAATCCAATTTGTTACCCTAAGCGACCATCGGTTGTCCTCTCTACGCACTCCATACCCATTTGTTCTTCTTGATTTCCACTAGAATGTCATTAACTCGAGTTGAGATCTGTACTGTACATGGTATCTGCGTTTGGCCTGCATACCGGAAATGGCCTGCTCGGCATTAGCTCCATACTGGACTACTCCATCCGGTTTAAAATTCATACTGGACATGGTATCTCCGGCATAAACTCCATACTGAACCGGTCTGTCCGGTTCGTGCGTTGTATACCTGTTCGTCATCATCATCATCATCATCATCAGCCTGATTATACCCACTGCAAGGCAAAGGCCTCTCCCATATTTCTCCACTTAACCCGGTTCTGTGCTAGCTGCATCCACTTGACCCCTGCGAACTTCTTAATCTCATCCGCCCACCTAACTTTCTGCCGCCCCCTGCTACGTTTTCCTTCCCTTGGAATCCAGTTTGTTACCCTCAGCGACCATCGGTTATCCTCTCTTCGCACTACATGTCCTGCCCATGTCCATTTCTTCTTCTTAATTTCTACTAGAATGTCGGTAACTTGAGTTATTTCTCCGACCCACTCTGTTCGTCATAAACCTGTTTAAACATTATACAGAACGGGTCACATCGTTGTGCGGCTTATGCCGGGCCGTAGTGGTCCGGTGAAATCCGGTTTGGTGCAATACAGCATTTTTCAAAAGGGGTTTGCATGTGTACGATTTGCCATTTCCCCCGCGTCCATTGAACCGATCACTCTAATTCCTTGTTCATAATTGCTCACACACAAGCGCGGTCGGATGCGTCGAAGCAGATGGATGCCAAAGAGTATCGATGTAGCGCTGGAGCAAACGATGAAAAGTTGCCGCATTTGTCAAAGTGCCGAATCTGCGGCCTAACCAACCAGCAGCTCTGGCTCCATAGAAAGTGTGCAAACACCCTTAAAAAAAGGTTCATCTTAATTTCGTCGAAAAGGAAGGAAAAATTATCATTTTAGCAGTTGATGCTTATAGCAAGCGGTTGTAAGTGAAGGTGTGTCCAACGACAATGGCTGTTAGGACCGTTGAAGGAGTTAGATCGATGTTTGCTGCACATTGTCTACCTCCGGAAGTCGTAATTGATAACGGGCAGCAATTTCATCCCACAGAGTTTGAAAGCTTCCTGAAAGCGAATGGTATAAAGCACACATGCACCGCTCCGTACCACCCGCAGTCGAACGGATTGGAAGAAGCGGACTATATAGAATTGCTAAAGGGCAGAGAAAATGGAACTACAAGAACCTTGTAGTAAAGAATAGACTTTCTTTTTTTCGTTTTTGGACACTGAACACCTTCCCCGGAAAGACCATGGTTGAATTTATTCCTAAGAAGAAAATTTCTAACCAGATTTTCCTTGTTGAGACCAAAATTGACAAGTTCAATGATAGAGGCTGCAGATGAGCGTAGAGCGAAACAGCGATCTTTTTTTACTGGTGGCCGGGTGCTAGTGCGTTGCGTGCGCGGTAATCCGGCACCCAGGAAACTGGCGCCCTGGAAAAGTCATGCGTGTAAAGCCCACCACTACGTACTTGGTTGTTGTTGGAACCGAAGTACGTTTAGTGCACGCATATCATTTGCGACATTGTGTTCTTGACGATGAAAGACTAACAGAGAAATGTTCATACCATACGCATGCGAGGTCACCTCTCTGCCGCTGCCTTCGGTGCAGTCAGCGCTTCAGGTTGGATCAAGCCCTCCAGACCACTTGGCATCCAATAATGAGCCAATTCTGCTGAGAAGGAGAAACAGCGTTGTGGCTATTACAGTTTCTGAACTAGAGAGGGGGGGGGGGGTGTTGCGTCTGTATTTGGAATGCGACATGGCCGTTTTCCCGCTGAGTGATAAGGTGTCATCGCTGTCATTTCTGTTTCTGCGCATGTACCAGTGTGTATATATACCTTGCCATGTGCTGTACTTTTGTGTGTGTGTGTGTGTGCGCGTGTGTGTGTGTGTGCGTGTGTGTGTGTGCGTGTGTGTGTGTGTGTGTGCGTGTGTGTGTGTGTGCGCGTGCGCGTGTGTGTGTGCGTGTGTGTGTGTGCGCGTGTGTGCGTGTGCGTGTGTGTGTGTGTGCGTGTGTGTGTGTGTGTGTGTGTGTGTGTGTGTGTGTGTGTGTGTGTGTGTGTGTGTGTGTGTGTGTGTGTGTGTGTGTGTGTGTGTGTGTGTGTGTGTGTGTGTGTGTGTGTGTGTGCGTGCGTGCGTGCGTGCGTGCGTGCGTGCGTGCGTGCGTGCGTGCGTGCGTGCGTGCGTGCGTGCGTGCGTGTAAAGGGGGGGTTGCTTTCGTGCTGCCAGCAGAAAGAACCGATAATAAAGCCGTATCTTGAAGCCTACGCCTACGTATTCTGGATGCAACACACGGTTTTAGCTGGTGAGAGAAGATGAGCCCATGTGCCTTCGAGCCAAGAACAGTTCTTACTCATACGCATGCACAGCGATTCACGTTCAACATTTCTGTATACGGGAAGTCTGCCACTGACAACAATAACGGCCAAAGTGAAGATCATGGGCAAACATAACTCAGTTTGTGTAGATAAAAAATAAGCGAATATATTACCCAGCTCACATCAAGGCGCTTCTGCACCGTTGTTTGTGCGAAACGTTTTCTGTGGCGCAATTATAAGCTAGTGCACCGATCACTAAAGATATTGGGAAAGAGCCCACTCTGCGACAGGACGGGAAGTTCTCCAAGCCTTATTATCGCGTCGTAACGGCACGGCGAACATCCGGCCGGTGAATGCATCGAACAAAAACTGTTATTTGAGCTAGACAATGAAACAAAAGCCTCTCGATCACAGTGATATCAACTACACACACACTTGGCTGGCCGTCGAGATCAGATTTGCCACCGAGTCTATTTGCCGATGGCTAATGAAGAATACCTCAGTAATCTTAGATTCGCTGATTAAACTGTATTCTGATGTAGCTCAGGTGACGAATTGGCATGATTTGCAAAGGATTATTAATTACATAGCCATTCAAAGCAGAATAGTAGGTCTAAAACTAATATGCAGAAGACTACAATAAGTTCAACAGCTCGGAAAAGAATATCAGTTGGCGATAGATAGCCCGATGCTGAAAGAACAGATAGTCAGGGTCTACGTATACTTATGGCAGGTAGTGACTGCAGATCCGGATCATGCTAGGGAAATAACTAGCAGAATCGGATGGAGATGAAGTGCATTCGGCTAGTACTATGAGATCATGAATAGCAACTTACCAGAATCACTCAAGAGGAAAGTATATAACAGCTGTATCTTACCGGCGCTCGCCGGGGCAGAATAATGGAGGTTAGCAAAAAGAGTTGAACTGGGGGCCACGCGAAGAGCTACGAACGAGTATAGCATAACTTTAAGAGACAAGCCAGAGAACAAACGCGAGTTATTGGCATTCTAGCAGAAATTGAGAAGAAATGGGCGTAGGTAGGTCAAGTAATGCGCAAGATAACCGATGGTCTCAGATGGTGACAGACTGGAGTCCAAGGGAAGGAAAGTGTAGCAGGGGCCAGTAGAAAGTTAAATGGGTGCATGAGACTAGGAAGAGACCAGCAACTCGCTGTTGTCGTTCACCTCTACCAGCTACCGAGTTATCTGTCTTCTTCTTTTTCATGATCACCTTCTTCTTCTCCTCTTTCTCTTCTTTTCCTTCTTCCTTTTTTTTTTCTTTGTCTTCTTTTGTAGCGAGAGGTACATTGGCCACAACCTCGCCGTTTCGCCGTGCCTGTCCGAAAAATAAGAAGAAATATAACTCGGTAGTTAGTAGCTTGTTCTACCATCACTTGTTCTATAATTGTAGTGTCAATCTCCCGTGAGTGTTACCACTTTTCATTTTATATTTCACTAATTTCCCGTTTTGTGTCCTTTCCTCTACCCCTCAAATCATATTTTTATGCAAGCATACTTAAAAAAAAAAATGATTTACTACCCAATTCTTGGCCGATCCCCCTCTGTGGGTATGTGCCATAAGTTATTTGGACAACAACAACAACAACAACAACATAAGATTCATTTGAACGTTGTGATGGCGGTGTGCCCCGGTGTTCGACGTAGAGACGATGTCATACCACTAGAAGTCTTCTACACCCGAATGAGAATGGTCAGCAACGAGAGGCAAGGGGGGTCATACGTGAAGTGATTCACCTATCGCATAAATAAAGCCGAAACCATAGAGTAAACTACTATGTGCAAAAGCCATGTCTTTACCTTCAAGCCGATCGTAAGCGTAGCCATGCAGATTTCTCTCGCGTAACTCTAGGCTTAACCACAAGCTAAACCACAGCTAATTTTTGCTTCTCATGGACAGGCACGGCGAAATGGCGAGACTGTTGCCAATGTAGCTCTTGCTACAAAAACTTGTTTTGAGGACCGGCCGCCAGACAGGAAAGAGAGTGTCATGCACTGCCACTGCCGATAAATGAAAGCTGGAGGTTAATGGAAAAAAAAAAATGTAAGGTTCAATTCAATTGTTTATTTTGTTGAATACTGCACAGTTTCCGGGGCTAAAAGTTGCATTTATAGCACCTTGACTGGGCCCTAGAGCCATTTTATAGAGAAGCAGCAGAAGGTTGTTCCATATCATGGGTTATATATTAATTACTACAGCGCGTATAGAAGAAAGGATGCAGAAGCAGATACCTCTACAATATGTTTCGTACAAGCCGCTCCAGCCTTGCTGGCGCAGTGGTTAGGACGCTGACTGCATGGGTCCAATGAGTGGACTCGGTTGCCGTTTTACGATGGGGGCGAAATGTATCGTGTGCGATGCCAGTCCACGTTAAAGCGACAGAATACTGGATTTTAAGCATCCAGATTTTTTCTGGCACAATGGAAAAAAAAAATTCCATTTAAAGTGATCTATTTCGTAATGGGTTTGTTAAAAATGTTCCAGAAAAAATTAACCGAGATCTTTTCGATCAGTCCATTCGATCGTTTTTATGTAGGCTGTTACGTTTCTCCACCGAGAAGTGGGACAGCTGACGCGGCCACCGCATAGCAACAGGCAGAACCGCGAGCGGATCGGCCATTTCGACGCCGTTCATCGCCCGCGCAACGTTTCCTCCCGCCGACAAGTCTCAGCGTGTTCCTGCCACGCGCCAAATGTGTGTGCGTGCGTGTGTGTGCACAAGCTGGCCAAGCCTGGAGATCGAGGGAAAGTGCGTCGCCCTCTCCTGTCTGCAGGAGGTGGAGGAGATGAGGTCGGAACACCTGCGATTGAGTCATTCGTCGTGAACCAACATGTTTGGCTCTCCCTTTCCTGTGAGGGTTTACCCTTTCCCTGTGAACTGGAAAAACTATAAAAAGCAGCGGCCGACTCCGCTGAGAGAGAGACTACTTTGACGCGCCGTTGGCACGACGCTAGACACCAGCTGTGTGAGAGTGTCTGTAATCTCTCCGGGTCAGCTTCACTGCCCGTTGCTTCCTGATGTTACAGTAAAGGTTGTTTCGTTAAAAGACGCCTCGTCTTTGCTGGCACCTTTCATGCCGTCCGCCGTCCACGGAGCCGCCAGGCCAACGCTACCGAGGGGCCGCGCGCCGCAGCGGTACGCTACCCCGGCACTCGCGACCCCCAAACGTAACAACTGCTGGCAGCGGTACGCAACCACGGCGCTCGCGACCCAAATGTAACAAGGCCGATGCTGGAAACAATTGGCAGCGATCACGATTGAACATCGGCAAAAGTGACGTACCGAACAATAATACATATCTCACCCGTCAGACAGAAATGAGATCTTTAGTGTAGAGCGTAAATTAAAGCCGCCAGACTCAAGGCTGTTGCGGCGCAAGAATGTGTAGGTGAATGTTGCATGCTGTTGCCTCTTGAAATATTTCATGTTTTGCCGAATTGAAAATGGCAGCTGGGGTATATGTGCACTATATATAACAGATTCTGCGCCCTTCCTCATGGTTAAGTGACCTTCGCGTCCGATAGGACAGGAGTGATTGCCATTTGGATTGCCAGCTTGCTCCACACCTGCACACCTGTACTCTTCGCCGACGAAAGCTTTAGTGGCCCGTTGTCACCGCGTCACTCAAGAAATTCAAAACACTGTAGCGGTGTCTATACACAACAACCACTGAGACAAAGGAAATAATTTTTTTTTTTTTTTTCAGTTTTAGCTCTCTACTGCTGCATTCGTGAAGGTCCCCTGACGCCATAAATTGACCTCAGGGTGCGGCTCGAGGAACCGGCGCTGCTCGTTCCTTTTTTTTGTAAGTGCAGCGCACGGAGCCTGAGGCCGTCGCTTCTTCTATTTCTCACATCTACTGCTGCTGCTTCTTCACACACCTGCTAAACTTTCTTCGTACCGATACATATCTCCACATATATACAACATCGCCTGACACCAAACCACAGTCTTCTAATCCCCTGCCTATCATTTTTCTCCACCACTACAGCTACTTATCTGGCTCGCCTGCCTGAGGGCTGAACCTCCCCTTCAAAATGCCCTCTTCACCATCTCGTCTATGAACACAGTTGTTGTGCCCTTGAAGTTCGCAGACAGCCATGGAGGAGCTAAATCACAGCAAACAATGACCGTGATTAATCCAGCTTCCGCTCTGTAAACTAAGTTAAACCAGGTTGAACCCCAGCAGCCAACGCCTTCAAACCCTCTATAAGCAAGACCACCATCGCACACTTTTACTAAAAATTTACAGACAATCAGTCCGCCTGTGGTCCCAGCGCAATTCAAATATGCTGAGTAGTCCCATGATTCCCACGCTCCTATAATTTGAGCTAAAGCTTGACATTCACTTCAGCAGCTTTCAGTTGTTGAACCCCCTCTCTTTACGTGTTGATGAATGTGGGGTAATAATTAATCGTGAATGTATGTGGTTAGAAAGTAGAAGAAAAGATTACCACATGCCGCAGGTTGGAACCGGATCCACGATCCCCGAATTTCGCTTCCGATGCTCTACCACTAAGCTACGGTTAAGGCTGTGTTAATCTTATTTGCTTAAGTATTTATTTTACGTGCAACATATATCCTTGAGAGTGTTCGCCAGCGCCACTCCCCACCAGTGCGGCGGACATGGAACGCCCTGTTATATAGCGAGCCCCTCTTCGAACGTATCTAACGGTGCGGGGCCTGTGTGACTTGAACTTGAACCCTCTTCGCTATATATATATATATATATATATATATATATATATATATATATATATATATATATATATATATATATATATATATATATATATATATATAACGACTCCGAAGGGCATGAGGACATCCCCATAGTATGTGGTCAAATGGGGCCAGAAGTTCAGAGTTTGCACATTTTTCTGAAAATTACCATTACTACCTAAGACTTCGGAGGGCCCGGTTCGGAAATGTGTAAGTTTGTAACCGGCGCCAGCTGATGGCTTGGTTTCTGGTTAAGAATCTATCTGCCGGAGGAAGTCTAGCTATTTGCAAACGATGGTGCTGTGTAATTTTTCTTTATCCCATTCTTCGATCCGTCTCAGTGGAGACCACCTAGTTCGGGCCCGCCCTTCTGGGCCCGAACAACGAAATGATCCCCGAGTCCGCCCCAGGCTTTTCCTTCTGGAAAAGCCTGGGGCGAACTTGTGGATCATCTCGTTGCAGATGCACGTGCTGGTGTCCAGACTAACAAATGTTTTCGATCTGTTACATGATACCTTTGAATTTTGTTTTTCAAGGGCCATATCCGACCACTGCTGAAATTTAGTACAGCAACTTTGGAGTCACTGATGATATATACCTCGCTTTTTTGCATACACAAGCCGGTGCTATGGCAGCCTTCTCTTCTATCTCTGGGTTACCCGAGAGTAGAGATGCACTTATTTTCAGAATTTATCTTATTGACCACCGCGAATGCCGTCATGTTATTATCAGACTCTGCGACATCCATATAGACCACGTCCTCGTTTCCGCAGGAGCGGAAATGTTTCTCAAGCGCTTCTGCCCGTTTGTCCCGGTGCTATATTATTTCATAGATAGTGGTGGTACAAGTATTATTAATTTCTACGAGCATGTCGACTTTGTCTGATCTGTTGTCGAGGCTCAGAAGGAGTTTGTCTAGGAAGACCCTGCCGGTGGTGATCTTGGCTAAGCATTCAGTGTGAGACATTCTTACTGCTTCCTTTCTTGAAGGGTATTATTGTGCATTAGTGGATGTACGGATAGACAACACTAGAGCTTGCTTGGTGCATAAAGCCTAATAATTCCATCTATCCTTTTTTTTAACACTTTTAAATAAATTCAGCAGTATTTGAGATAGGACTAATTACGAAGGCATGTACCATGCCGTACTGGATAATGCTATTCCATGTCGTGTCTCCTATTGGCAATGTGCTTTCATTTGTTTGCTCAATATCTGGATGAGAAGCACTGCGCACAACAAATGATGCTTGTCATCCAGCTAACCAGCAAACAAATGAAAGGAAGCGCGAGCATTCCTGTCGACAACCACTCACTCAAAGGAAAACATATAGGGATTTTTTCTGGGTGTAGATGAACGTGAAGTAATAATCAATCTTTAATGTATTGGTTAGAAAGCAGAATACAATCACATCCCGCCGATGGGATCTAGACCCACGTACTCGAAACTTCGCGTCTGGCAAAATGTCACTCAGCTACGGCAACGGCTGTTTCAGTCTTCCACTTTCTTGAGTATTTGCATTACTTGTAACCTATCTTTGAGAGTGTTCGCCAGGGCCACCCTCCACCACAGTGGCGGACGTGGAGCGTCCTGTGCCACGTGGAACGTGATCCAATGGAGTTGGCGGGGCCTGTATGATAACCCTCTTATAAACGCCAAAGAGCACGTAACGGACAATTAAAAACAGCGTTGAATTTTGTTAAAGGGCGCACTGGAGAGGACACAAAATATAATGAGACACGACGAGCACTCCCGAAAAAAAAAAGAACAAACACTGTGCACTTAACAAATCGGTGATATTTTCCAGAGAGGAGGTCACATAGGGCATTACGCTAATAATATTGGGGTTTCCCCGCAAGAGGTCCCTTCAGTTTTTTTTTATGGACCATAAAACTTACCAGTAATTATTTAGGAAGGCCGGACGGAGAAATCAAGAACATTAAACTGCAATTAAAGAACACACAGACTGAAAACTGGAATAATTCAATGGAAAAGAAGCCGACCCTGTATATAGAAAATGGAAAACTCGAATTAAGGAGGAAAGCTTCTGGCAAATCAAGAAGCAGCGGCTTTCTCTTTGAAGCCAAATCAGGATGTGTAAGAACCTGAAGCTACAAAAGAAAGTTTAATCAACAAGATGAAACTTGTGCTATGTACGGTAGACGGCCAGAAACAATTGAACATCTTATACTGGAGTATCATGGCAGTATCCATTGAAATGTCGATGCGGACATAGTCACCCTAGCCGAGGCTCTGACGTTTAGAGGTAACAAAGGAAGCGTGATCGAATCGGCGGTAAAAGTTAGCAAGAGACGTTTGGAAGATTGGTGGATAGCAGGGAGGGGATGTATGGAAGCTAAATCGAAATTAAACGTCGATATTTAAAGATAACGCGTGTATAAAAGTAAAGTCGTTATTTGAAGGGTTATCTAAGTTATAGAGCATAAAAAGAAAGGTTGAGCATAGTTATGATTATCAACATCCCGTTTCAAATGGGACGCTCCAAGAATACATACATACATACATACATACATACATACATACATACATACATACATACATACATACATACATACATACATACATACATACATACATACATACATACATACATACATACATACATACATACATACATACATACATACATACATACATACATACATACATACATACATACATACATTGTTACGACCGTGCATCATCCGCACTTGCGCGCTCTATTGTTCGCCTGTGGGCATGGATAAGTGCTGTGGATATGTGCTGTTGGTACAATGGCTCTAAGTGAGCCTATTTCCATGAATCCTTTTGTGTAAGCCTGTTTTGCTTTCTGGAGACCCTGCAAATGCCAAATTGGCCCTGTCAAGGGAACGTCTAGAAAAATACTAAGAAATGTCCCCCTGCGGGAAATAGCCGGAAGTGCTTTGGTTCAATTGTTACCCTTCCCGTGGAGAAGCCCTATCGTCCAGTGAGGAATGCCTACTGTCCAAAGGAGACTACAGAGTGACACGTCGGCTGACGTGCAGGACAAGAAAGGAGCATGACGCATACGGCCATTAAATGATTTCCCGGGAATGCAGGAAAGATTTGCAATTGTCGAAAAGGGACAATGCTGGGAGCAGTATGTGGCGCGCACGTGCTTGGGTTTCTGAGAAGGAAATCCACTTGCCGGAACCAGCCTATCGTTTCTTTGCTGAAGAATAGAAATCTACCTCCTCTCCTCGCCGTTCCCAAGCTTTTCCCGCCAACTAGTGATCACGCCCAACGAATCAATGCCGGACCAGTCAGTGCCTCAGACCATCAGTGCAGTGATGTGTTCGATTTGATGCCGATATCTGAGGGGCGTGCCCTGGAACTGGTTGGTCAGCATCTTCAGAGGGGGGCTGGACATAGGGGGTTTTAAGGACATTGCAGAGCACGAAAAGACGCTCTGAGCCCTGGGTAAACGGCTCATCCAGTCGCTTCTCGCTATGAACTCTTAACGCTTGCCATTTTGCTGATGTACCCTTCTTTTTCATGTAAATAATCATGTAAATAAGTTTTCTCAAAGTGCCATTAAACTTGCTTATATATATTTTACCAACTTCGAAGATTCAGTCCTTCATGAACCCGGAGTCTCTGCACGCTACCAAGTGAAGGCCGGGTCAACTTAGTCCCAGCGTCACGACAACATACATACATACATACATACATACATACATACATACATACATACATACATACATACATACATACATACATACATACATACATACATACATACATACATACATACATACATACATACATACATACATACATACATACATACATACATACATACATACATACATACATACATACATACATACATACATACATACATACATACATACATACATACATACATACATACATACATACATACATACATACATACATACATACATACATACATACATACATACATACATACATACATCAATTCATCCATCCATGGCCCCGCCGGGGTGGTGCAGTGGTAAGACGCCCGACTACTGTGCGGAGTATCCGGCTTCGAACCCGGCCTCGGCGGCTGCGATTCGAATGAGGCGAAACGGAGTGGCGTCCGTGTGCTGTACGATGTCAGTGCACGTTAAAGAACCCCAGGTGGTCGAAATTTCCGGAGTCCTCCACTACGGCGTCTCTCATAGCCTTAGTCGCTATGGGACGTTTAAACCCAACAAACCAAACCATCATCCTTCCATGCTTAGGTGACGGAAACATTTAGGTGAGTATATTATGCAAGATAGAGCATGTATGTTGCGCCGCAGCCGGCGGCCGGCTTCGCAAGATGTAGATTTCCTATCTTATGTGATTTCAAATTAATGTTATAAATCGCCTTTTCTGGGATATTGGAGTCTACCAGGCAAGACCTTTTAAGGCCTTTTCGTTAATACCGCAAAATGATGACATAATTTGATCAGTGTTCTGTCTTTTAAAGAACCCCATGGTGGTCGAAATCTCCTGAGCCGTTCACTGTACAGTCCCTCATAATCTGAGTCGCGTAGGGGCGTTAAACCCGATAACCCAAACTTTACAAGCTACGCCACTAAAATCTAGCTATTTTAGGTGATGGAAATCTCACTGAGCTTTTTAGGAAGATCAGCGTCTGATCTGATATAATTTGTTTGTATTATTGAAATTTTTATAGAGTACAAAAAAAGTTTGGGAGTTTAAGTATTGCTTGAACCTAGTGACACGAGCGAAAGCTGCGAGAGTAGCCACGGTAATCCCTTTCAATCCTCTATGAAAAAAAAAAAAATTCTTTAAGTTAGGTTAGGGTAAGGAAGGCGCGGTATACTTAATTTGGGGGGACACCACGGAATGGTGGACACCTACACTTGGTCAGGTCAATAATAATAATAATAATTGGTTCACAGGAAGGGAAAGGCGCAGTATCTGTCACACTTGCTATGTGGACACCTGAACCGCGCCGTAAGGGAAGGGATGAAGGTGGGAGTGAAAGTGAAAAGAGAGAAAGGGGAGCCGTAGTGGAGGGCTACGGAGTAATTTCGACCACCTGGGGGATCTTTAACGTGCGCTGACATCGCACAGCACACGGACGCCACTTCGTTTCGCCTCCATCGAAACGCAGCCGCTGAGGTCGGGTTTGAACCCGGGAACTCCGGCACAGTAGACGGGCGTATTACCACTGCACCACCCCGGCGGGGCGGTCAGGTCAAGGTCACACCACATTTTCGATGGTCAAGAATTAATTAATGAAAAAGACGAATAACTCAAGGCAGTCATCCGGAGGTTCAAGCACAGCAAAATGTAATACCTGTATGTCCGCTTGTATAGCCGCACTTAAAACGCAAAACAAAAACAAAAAAAAATCTAGGGGGCACTTTTAAGCACTAAAGTGCGATGAGGCGAAAGCCTTTATAGCACGGCGGTTGGTGTCCCTTCCGTACAGTACCTCTTTCCAATTTCACTCCCACCTTCCTCCCTTCCCTTATGGTTACCCCGCCGGGGTGGCGCAGTGGTTACGGCGCTCGACTACTGTTCCCAAGGACGCGGGATCGAATCCCGGCCTCGGCGGCAGCTTTTCGATGGAGGCGAAAAGCAAGGCGCCCGTGTGCTGTGCGATGTCAGTGCACGTTAAAGAACCCCAGGTGGTCGAAATTTCCGGAGTCCTCCACTACGGCGTCTCTCATAGCCTGAGTTGCTTTGGGACGTTAAACCCCACAAACCAACCAACCTTCCCTTATGGCGTGGTTCAAGTGTCCACAGAAGCAAGTGTGACAGACACTGCGCCTTTTTCTTCCTGTGAACCAATTATAACACGGACGCCACTTCGTTTCGCCTCCATCGAAACGCAACCGCCGGCTGTCGGGATCGAACCCGGTAGCTCCTCCGGCTCAGTAGTCGGGCGTTTTACCAAGTACATACAAATAAATGTTTTTCATTAATTGATTAAGGTCACACCACATTTTCGATGGTCAAGAATTAATTAATTGCTTAAAATTAGTGCTTAAAAGTGCCCCCTAGATTTTTTGTTTTTGTTTTGCGTTTTAAGTGCGGCTATACAAGCGGACATACAGGTATTACATTTTGCTGTGCTTGAACCTCCGGATGACTGCCTTGAGTTATTCGTGTGAGGTTGTTAAGCTTAGAATAATCTGAAGATGTGTATGGCCGGTCAATGCTGTTCAAGCAGGTGTAGCACTGCCATAGCTTCTGCTTGGCTGGCTTCCCGCGTGATTTAGAACCATATCTAAGAACGTTGCTTAGGGCGAGCGCTGCACCGCGTATGTATTTGAGACAGTAGAAAGCACTGGCTGCATTTTGGTCGTTAAATGGTATGCCTGTATGCAGCGGATAAGGTTAAGATAAGTTCACAAGGGTCAGGTGGATCCAGTTATTACACAGGATTAATTGGAGGGATATGAGCATATTCCAGTTCACTATATATAGATATGAGAGGTCTTTGTCCTGCAGTCGGTGTGTAGTCAGGATGGTGGTGGGGATGATGATGATGATGGTGATGATGATGATGATATGCGTTTGTCTAATACAACTGCGAACTTTGTGAGCCCAGGGCTGCGATATTGCGTTTAGCGATAGCTTGGCGACGACTGGGGCGGTGGTCGGTATGCGCTTTCGGGGCATGGCCACACGTGTCGTCTACAACTGGCGTGATATATCAAGGATCTCAGGATGCCGCTATGGACAAGGTGAGGGTGAGATGCTCAGTGACTGTTATACTTTCTAAGATCAATGCAGCGTTCAGCGAAAGAGGTTTGAAGCCGCAACACTGCCCCGTCCACAACACCACTGATGGACTCAAAGGGGCTCACCTTTAAATACAAACTTTCCTCCTCTATGGTGCCGCCACTGGACGGCAATTTCTTGAAGTGCTCAACGTCCACCTCACAGCAGCTCACAGCACCACACAACAGATATTACAAACCCCCGCGCATATTCCGTGGCATAGGGGTGATGTTTTTCAGCCTCATCAGAAATTCTCATGTTCTTTCGTCTGCGTGGGAGAAAGTCCCAACTGTCTGAGGATATGTCTACCCCTCTTCATGATAGTCAAGCGATAAAACTGTACAGTTAACGCAGCTTTTATCAGTACGTTTATGGTATTTGATGCACCTAAGGTCATCAGCTTTTCATTCGAAGCCCACTCCTGTAGCCCCAGAGCTACCGTGACACTTTTTCTTGTGATCAGCTCTAAGCACACACGGTCGGAGACGCGGTGAGCTTAAGATGCGGTAGGGCAAACACGACCTTGCAGATTTCAAACCGGGCTTGTAGTAGCCTAAGCAAATTTGGCTCCTTTATGCCGTCCTGCTTTTTGGCGACGCGTCGAATAAACCTGCTATGTGTGCGGCGCGCTCTACTATATTTTGTCCGATACTTTGGCGTTACATTTTGTAGATTGCACGTGTCGCGCCAGTATGCGCATGCAGTCCACTCGTTTGCCTGTCCACCTATCCTAATAGTGATGCTCGGCTTTTTCTTCTTTTTCTGCGCTTGTGCCGTCATCGCCGTCATCATAAGGAGTTCTGACATTTCAGCAGAACACTGAAGTCTCTTGCCCTGCCAATATTCTATCCCATGCACCACAAGCTTCTATAAAGCTTTCTCTATAAAGCCGTCTCTTCCGTGGTTCTTCCAGAGCGTGATATCGTCTGCATAGATACTATTGTGGAGTCCATCTACATCTTCCACATTGCTTGGTAAGCCAATCTTAGCTATGTTAAAAGGGATGGATGCGAGCATCAACCCCTGTGGGTTCCCACGGGCTCCGAGTCGAACCCCTTATCGTCTACAATTGCCAATGCTAATTTCAGCTGTTCTGTTCGGGTGGAAGATCTTTGACATAATTGCAGGTCCGACTTCCTATATATGGTCCTTTCTGCAATAAACCCTCTGTTAAACGTTGGCGCTTGTCATGTCTCGTCGTCGTCCTCGTCTTTTGTCCCTGCGCTATGCTTTTGTAGTTACGGCTTCATATCCCTAGTGCACTGATGTTATCTAGGATAGCATCGTGGCGGACGTTATCAGAGGCCTTTGCCACATCGAGGCCTATACCAGCTTCTCATGTATTTTGTTTTTTTCCTCTATTATCTAATGTTTCAGCTCTAGTATGATAGAGTCCCGATTGAAATCATATCATCGTGTGAAAAGTAGCACGTTCTCTTCAAGGAATCTGTTAAGCCTAGTTTGCACCATGTGCTCCATGAGCTTGCCCACGCATGTTTTAAAAATGGGCCGTAAATTGTCTAACCTCGACTTCTTCCTAGGTTTGGATATAAAGACAACGTTAGCTAACTTCCATTTCCGCGGGTTTGCGCCCTTTTCTCAAAAGTCCCGTATGTATGCTGCTAGGTTAGTTATCAATCTCTAATAGAAATTTCGAAACATTCTGTCGCTGACCCTATCTGGGCCAGTTGCCACTTCATTTTCAATCTATCAACTTTGACCTGACTTCCAGGCATCTAGATTCTGTTCGCCCATCCAAGGTATTCTGGGAGCTGGGTCGCAACTGTCGAGGTAATATACCTTGCCTGAACTTTGTCCTATAGTTGGTCCTTCGTTCCCGAGTAGCTATGTACCGCTTTTTAAGTTACTGTTTTTTGTTGCTGTCTGTGCGTCATGTGTAAAAACAACTTCCAATTTCGTGCAGTCCCCGTGCTGTGCTTTAAGTTATCGCAGACGCTGCGCCAATTCTGGAGCGTGAGCTCCAGCGCATATTGCTCGATCTCCTTACTGAGTTCTCCTCCTCTTCCTTACTGCTTCTGCAGACCTCTACGCCATTTCCTAGTTACGTGTCGGTCCTCCAAGATTTTTTTTTTGTGCCACATGTTTGTTAGCTGACAGTCTAGTTGTATGCTGCTCATGCGTTTTGCTCGTCCTCGATTTCATAGGTAGCCGCCTCATCCTTATTAATTCGCGGCCCCAAGCGCTTGGGTCCTCTATTTCACCCCCGGGTCTCGGCGTTCCGGGAACCTGTCGCAGTTTATGAACTTCATAGTGTTCGTTTCACCATGTGGTCGGTCCTCTTCCCACAATAATTTCTACGAGGCTGTGATCACTCCCTACGTTTCCCTGCGTGTTGAATCAAGTGGCTTCGGTATCCTCTGCGAGCATTATAAACTCTGGTGTTGTGTCGCATCTTTTGCTTTTTCCTCACCTCGTTGGTAGATCTGGATTCGTAATGAGGGCTAGTCTGTATTTTGAATACTATCCTAACGCTTATTACCCTTTGCGTTCGTAGTTTATACTCCCAAACCTGACGATTAACATGGAAGTCCCCCAGGATAAGAAGTGCACTTTTCATGAGGTACGTAAGAAAGTCAAGGAGGAAATGTTAAATCGGAAATACACAAGGCACCAGGACGACGTTCATACTGATGTCGCGGGGGTCGCATCAGACGAACAGCGAAGGTGGCGACTCGCACAGGCAAGGTGCCCGGTTAAGAAGTAGCTGCCCACTCAGAAGAGCTACGGTCACGACGGCGGAGGAGGATCGCTTCCATCGCTTTCGGGCTCACACAAAGAGGCATAAAGGTGGTCATCAGCGACTCTAACGAAGCGATCGCAATTTTTAATTACTTAGTCAGAGTACCACCAGCGGCAGCACGCATACTGTCGAACGGTAAAATTCAGAATCCAATTATCTTGCTTTGGGCGCCTTCACCCCAAACTCTTCATGGTAATGATGGAGCTCATAAGCTCGTCCTAGGACGGACTTTCCGGCCGATTTTCGCGACTCCTTACGAGGATGGAGACATTTCAGGAAACGAATGGCTAGCTAGTTTTGTTGTATCATGCGGTCTACAAATTTAGCAGTTGGGAATATCCAGAACCACGCAGGAAGTTTAGCACGAAGGATGAAGCACCATGGAGGCGGTTGCCGGTGGGCACCTTTCCGAACCCAGCCACACTGAGTAGGTTCCTGCCGGGTTTAAACGACCACAAATGTAGGGCCTGTAAAGAACGGCTGCCCCTAGCCCATATGATGTGGGCATATGCGCCCAATCTACCCCTTTAGTGGACAGTAAGAAGTCATGTGGGGTTTCGCTACGCAGCCAGGACCTCAAACGAGCAGAAAAACACTATCAGACAAGACTTTGCAGTCGCCAGGTCCAAAGGGATTTCAGCCGTCTGACAAGAACGGGGGGGCAAGGCCGCTCTCCTGATAATTGATCGTACCTTAATAAAGTTTTCCATCCATCCATCCATCCATCCATCCATCCATCCATCCATCCATCCATCCATCCATCCATCCATCCATCCATCCATCCATCCATCCATCCATCCATCCGTCCGTCCGTCCGTCCGTCCGTCCGTCCGTCCGTCCGTCCGTCCGTCCGTCCGTCCGTCCGTCCGTCCGTCTGTCTGTCTGTCTGTCTGTCTGTCTGTCTGTCTGTCTGTCTGTCTGTCTGTCTGTCTGTCTGTCTGTCTGTCTGTCTGTCTGTCTCTGTCTGTCTGTCTGTCTGTCTGTCTGTCTGTCTGTCTGTCTGTCTGTCTGTCTGTCTGTCTGTCTGTCTGTCTGTCTGTCTGTCTGTCTGTCTGTCTGTCTGTCTGTCTGTCTGTCTGTCTAAAAACCCCGTGCACTTCTATGCCATCAGGCATGACGTAAGGCACGAGCTAAGACGATAGACAAGAACTACTCTAAGGACAAATAGTCTTCTTTATGGCTGTAACGGGTCCATGCTAGGGCATCTAGTTCATACGCGGTAGCGGGCCAAGTCCTAGAAATTCAGACCTCACACACATACGGAAGAGACAGCGACCTCATGAGCAACACACGTACCGGATCCACATGCATTGTTACCGACGCCTAAGCCACTTAGAAAAACTAGATGCGAGGCGCGTAATATCCCTACCTGCAAAATATTTACCCAAGCTAGACATCAGACCTCACACAATTAGGTCATGTGTGTACCTGTTCATGAAGGTGTAGATGTAACCAGTGTGCACGCCGCAGCCTAAACATTCATCTCCAGGGATCCCTCATTACTCCCCTCACGTGACCACTCCAGCCCCTCACTACACACCGCGAGATACCCCAACATGTCCGCTTAGCGAGGCAAACATTTCCGGGACCCGCTAAAGGAGTTGATAAATCTGAGTACGTGTAACCTCAGGCATTTACAAACACTGTTCTACAACAGCCTAGCGAGACTACACGCAATTCGCTTAGATTTTCCCCCAACTTAATGCATGCTTTGTGCCTAGAATGCAGACCTTCACCATATTGAATGGGCTTGCCAAAAAAAAAAAGAAGAAAAAACAAGTCATACCCCATAAAGAAAACCTAACATAGGTGGATTGGGAAGCGGCCCAGTGCAGCTCCGAACTCACGGCACAAATGATTTGGTTGCGTGAGCTCAGGCAGCGGCTTCATACAATGGTGTGCTGGACTGAGAACCCGAGCAACTCCACGCCCAACCTCTAAACTTTCATAAATAAATGTTTTATACGGCAACTAGCCCCAGTACGTACTGCCCTTTTGGGTAATGCAGTTCGAATAACGCGCTACGCTTCTCCGCGGCCTGCCCTCTCGTGGTTGCAATGCGAGTTGCCGGCACCTCAGATTTCACATCGCAAGCACTGATGCCAGTTAGGGCATTTGCTCTGTTGCAAGAGTGTAGCAGTCTAGCAGTGAGCAAATGCGAATTAACAAAACAGTTCAGGTACGCCTAATTCATTGCCTGTAGTTCGACCCGTCCGGTCATACTGTAGCCGCTGCAGCCTCACGAGACGTCAGTGTAACTCAACAGGTGGCGCCACAATCGTCCGGCCTGTGGCTATCGTGGCCGTTCGTCTGTCGCCTGTCACCCACTCCGTGTCTGAATGCCTCTTCCTTCGGGTTATGGCGAAGCCGAGTGCTGGTGACAACAACGGCAGCATGGGTCAGCTGGAAGCGGACGTGACTAATGCGATATGGCATGCTTTCGACACGCTGGGCGACGGCAACACGGGCAAGGTGGCTAAGTCGCGCCTCAAGGTGGGTCTCCAAAACGTGTGCGCGACCTGCAATGTGTCATGCTTGGTGTGTGTTTGCAAAGGCGAGAAAGGACGCCCACACTGCGCTCTATGTCATCTTGCTTGCGCGAAGGCAAATATTTTTCGTGTCGTACGGGCGTTTCTCAGCGGCCGTAAGTGAGCGTCGAGATTTCGCGCGTTGCCTGGTGATCCGGGCCGAACCGTTAGGCGCCTCCGTGCACATCGTCGCTCCGGATTTGCTCCATTGACAGCAATCAAAAAGTGAATACCCCAGCGACGACGGACGTCGGTCACGGGTCACCGCTGTGTCCGGCTGGTTGCTGATGCCGCTTGCTCGGTTGTTTTGCATGTGGCGGCTTTAGCTAAAAAGCGCAACCAGTGTGCACTTATGCGTCGGCGACATTGAGGGAATTAAAAGATGCAAAGATTAGAACGGGTCCGTCCGTGTATGAGATACAAATCACGGGTGGGAGGTCACAGCCTACGAGGTTTTTCTCGCCGCTTTCTTTGCCCCAGTTTAAACCGGCGCGATGCGTTGGTTGACGCGCCGTCAAAGCACAGTGTCGTCTCATTTTTCTTTCACTTCGTATGTCTGATCATAGCGGGCAGGATCCCCGCACGGCGCGGACACCTGTGTTTGAGAACCTCGTTGAACATCACATTGTATTGATATTCTTTCTCTTTTTCTGCAGAGTTGAAAGAACCCTGCTGGGTTATTCTGTTATGCTTCAGAAACTTTTATGGCCGACGTCGAGAGCGAGTATCGCTCTAATAATACCCGCGTTTGGCACAATTAATTGTCCGTGCGCCTCGTCGCAGCACCTGTCCATAAGTCTGGTAGGGCTGTGGCCCGAAACAATATGCCGTTAGGGCTCATTTTTTATCACTTGCTTTTTAGCACTCTGTAAAGAACTTTCGTACAAATTAACGCAGCCTGGCAGTAGTGCTGACGTGCCATTTTCCAAGCAAATTATTTCACGCAATTATTTCTTTAGGTTGTGTCACCAGTTGTGGTGATTGATTGCATTATGCAAGATCTTGGCAGCGAAAGTGCGACCATTTTGTTTTGTCTAGTGAAATAAAAAAGAAGTGCAGTGAGGATATGTGCAATCACTTTCGAACTGTTGTTGGCCTGTCTGACAGAAAGGATGTTGCCATGAAGGGGAAGTTAAGCAAGCGTTTAGAATGTGTCTACTTGTGATTCATCGTAGGTTCAACTGTTCAGTGTACAGCGTTGATGGACTGCTATTTGTTTTGGCATTCATTTTAATGAATTTTGTTTTATGTGAATACGGGTTGGGGTGTGTAGACAAACTGCGTCACTAGTTGTCTTTGCCAAGCAAAGCTTTTACAGCTCTCAGTGGCAGTCGGTACTAGAGCAATCATCCTGAATTCATATGCTGTCAAGTATACTGATGCATTGTTTGTCACCAACTGGGAACAATGGCTATAAGCTGTTGCAAAGCAGAGGCCAGATTGTCAGAACTGTTTGCACATCGTGCTGATGCATAATTTGCCAGCTCTTTTTGCTGGCAGGTGCTAGTTGTCACATTTCTGCAGTGATGTGTGTGCTAGAAAATCATGGATCGCTCTTACATGTGAGCAGATTTGTTAGTTTAGTTTGTGATGCACTATGACAGTATTCCTGCGTTTTAATATAGGGACTGCTAAAGTCTGTTTTGAATTCAAGGGCAAGGCTCAGGTTTGCGCTGCTAGCAGCAGCTGTTAAATGTGGAAAACAAGTGCCGCACCCCATGCCTCCCACTTCTATTCCTGGAATCCTTGCTTCAGCACAATAAAATAGACTATTCATTGCTGCTAAGTATAGTGCAGTTTTAGCTGAGTTTGCTTGCAAAAACGAGTGCTGCAGCTTCTAAAGTGCCACTGCTAGTCTTCACTTCTGAATTTAACCAAATTGACATCACTTTCCAACGGCTTAACAGAGCGGTGCCTGAAATCTTCTAAGCTGTTCGTACATTGCTTTGTAACACCAACTGTCATAAACTACCGCCATTACTTTTTGGGGGTATTGATCCATCCTTTTTTTTTTTCTTCAACCAGGTGTTTACGTCAAGTTTGGGAACGGTCCTTGGTTACACGAGGGCTGAGGCAGCACTGGAAGAATACTGCAGCACGCAGGAGCTTCAGTTTGAGCAGTACATGACATATCTGCTGAGGGAGCTCTTTTCCGGCCTGCCAAGTACCCTCGACGTCAAGACCATCAGGAAGTGAGTCACATTTGTGTCGTTAACAGGACTAGTGCTTTTCCAGCAACATCTGTTTCACCTGTTGTTGACTGTTAAACTCTACGGAACGCGAGGAATCCCTGTCCATTGAGTTCATCGCACTGTCATGAGTTGTAATGTTTTCTAGATACTAGTTTTATTTTTGTTTATTATTAATAGGAAATAAGCATTGAATGTCGCTGTTAAAGGAGTGGTCTTCCATCCTTCAACATGGCTGTTTCCACTCCAGGCTTGGTTCCGCTTTTTTTTCTTAAGTAATATTTCTAACTCTGGAACAGAATTTTTTCTGACGCATGGCACTTCTGTATACATTGCTTTTGAAGGTGCTATTTCTTTATTCTTTGCCAAAAGGTGCACAAGATTGTAGACTGAACTTGGATGGCAGTAAATTTGAGAAAAGTGAAAAATTGGTTTTTCTTAGGATGACCTCATTGTAAGTTGCATACTGTGATGTTTTACCCTTTCTTTGTTTGGTTTTTAATCATTCTTCAGGTATAGGGACCACATTGAAGACGTGTGTTGGCTAGTCTGCAAAAAGAAATACCTTGATCGGGAGTTTGTGGCATTCCCCGAGAAATGTGTGGCACAGCTGTTCCGGGTGTTCTGCTTTTTGGGAGAGCTGCGGATGTCATCGAAGGACTTGCCGGAGGTTATCATGGTTGCTGAAGAAGTTGAAGAGGTGAGTTGAGTGGTACTTCATAATGGATAGTATTTTTCTCACTGTGAGAGCTAAACTTTTTCTAAAAACTACCCTTGGCCATGGAAAAGCTCTTTTTATTTCTCTGTTTGTTAACGAATTCTTGCCCACAATCAAATGTAAAATGGAGACTGCTTGCATGCATGTTATAAGTTAACATCCAAAGGAAATGACAGCTTCATCAATCATCATCTGCCATCATCATCTGTCAAATTTGCTTCGCTAGGCCCTGAACACTGGCAGATATGGCCACATGCATTATTTTTGAAGTGAAGAGAGAAAAAACAATTACGGCTAATTTGCAGTTAATCAAATGCGAAATAGGTGCGTAGCACCGCTTAACTGTTGTACTTCAGCACGTCAAGCATGATGAACATGCGCCGCAGTGCCTGACGGCCCGGCTTCATCTATTGCGACATGAAGCAAATGCCCACGTCCTCAGCTTTCCATACACCGTCTTCAGAAATCAACGAAAACAGACACAATGTACCTCTTTACAATGCACTGCTCTGCGGCCGAAAAGTCTGGGGTGGGATCATAGGAGGAGAAAAAGAGAGGGAAACGCGCTTGAAGGCGAGTGCCAGCTCAGGCGCGGAGGTAAGCACAAGCAGCTTCACGACGCGGCGAGCATCTCGAAGTCGAGGTCCAGGCAGCACCGCGTGAGCACGTCTGCTGTCCGTGAAGATTGAGGAGGGAATGATGCGAGGAGAGAGATGCCGAAGTTGAGGGCACGCGAGCGGCACACGACTGCTCACTCCGGAGTAACACACGCTTGTGAAACGCTGCTCTGTGACGGCTGCCACGTCTGCAACTGACACGCCCCTCTCTCACTGCCTACTCTCTCATTGGGTGCATCTATGTGGCCGCTTCGCCCCCTCAGTGTTAAGTCGCGTGATGCGGCCGTCGCCACTTTCCCTTCCTCCTCTTCAAGTTCACGGAGAGGCGGATGGACAGAGAGAGAGCGGCTACTGCTGCAGCTATACGGCCGCTCCGCCTCCTCAATGCTGAGCCACGCGATACGCGCATCACCACCTTCTCTTTCTTCACTTCAAGTTAACGAAAAGAGAGAGTGAACGGCTTCGGACAGACATCGACAAAATCCGTGATTGCAGCTAGTAGTGCTATGCACTAAAAACTTTACTCTTGTTAAAATTATGAAAACTAAAAACAATTGAGCAGCTTACTTTTGGTGTACACATTCTAATGACCCATTTGTTCTGTTGTAGTGATCTGCTAACGTTGCTGTCCGCCCTTAAACACATTACCTAAGCCTTTGGCTTCTTTTACATAGTTTCTTTTGGCCATTCGTGCTACTTCAACAGCTTGTGGACTCAGTGGCACATTGCATAGTTCACAACTGTCTTCACACTATGTACAGTCATGTGCAGCCTATTTTGTCAGGCAAATAAAACAAGCTGAAAATTGAGTTTGATTATGGTTACGCTGCAGAATTTGTGTACGTCTAACGTAAGCTTCCAACCAGATAAGCTCTCCACCTATTGGCTCTATATTGACCACAGTTGGCAGCAAGCAGGGCTTGGGTCAACCCATAATTTTTATTTTAACCCAGAGCTTGCTCAGGGCAACCTTCGGTATGTGCTTTTACATAGTTTTGATAGTTCTGCATTTGTGGACATGCCTTATATTACGCTGTACTTACAATGTTGCCTCGGCAGTTAAGGGACATAGCTAGAAGTGTGATTGCTGTAATTGTAGTCTGCCCCCTGTTAACTGACTACTGCCGGGAAAACATACAGAGCACAAACATGAATGAGGTTTTATTTTTATTTATTTGCAAGTACTGCAGGCAGCACCACTGCCCGAAGCAAGCTCTTAAAATGCACAGTTGAGATGTTTTAAAGAGCAAGAACTAGAAACTGAAACTAGGTTCTGACCGAGCGATGATGTCAGGACTGACCATCCACACTATCCCAAAATTTGTAGTATGCACATTATTAGGTTAAACAGATGACTTCCAGTGACAGCTTGGGTCATTATTTTTCTAACAAAAACCAAAAGCAAGCTTAAAATGTTGTCCTGCATCAAAAGCAGAATTAACATTGGCAGCTTTTCTCCCAGTGGTTTCACGCATGCAAAGTTGCCCGTAGAAATTCCTTAGATTGACATGGTTGGAAATTTGGGCTAGTCGGTATTGATTCATGATGTAAAAGAGAGCGCAAAACCAAGACAACAGACAAGAGAAGAAACTCACACCACAAGTGCCTATGGTGTGTTTCTTCCCTTGTCTGTTGTCTTGGTTTTGCACTGTTTTATAAAACATCATATGGTTCTTCAATTGGGGCCACGAAATCGGAAATTTAAATTAATTCCCATTTGGATGAAACGCCGGCCCTCAGTGAAACTTGATACAGAGGACCAGAAAACTGTGAGGAGCCTGCCATGAAAATTTTATAACATATAAAGAGATAAAAAAGTGCTGGAATATGCCTTTTAATGTCCACAGTTTATTGGGTTGGAAAGAACGAAACAATTGTCGAGCACATTTAAGCTCTGCCTTTAAGGGTATAATATGATAGCGTAGGCTACCAGCCCACACATAAAGGCCCGCTTTATTTTGATTAAAAGGCTCATTTCTATGTTTCAATTGTACAAGGTTCATAAACTAATAATAATTAACAGTGTCTACGAAGTTAGGTTACGATCTGCCAAGTAGAATGTAGAAAAGAAAATGTTTTCTCATGAAGTGGTAAGCAAGATGGAAGTCCCGCGGTTAACTGTAGAAGGCGGATTTCTATCTTTTATTCTTCAGAAGACTTTTGTTTTACTGCTGCCTATGCAACTTATCTTTTCTGTTCCGCCTATTTCCCTCTTACTTAAACACGCAATGCTGGTCCATAGCAAAAAAAGTATGAAACGAAAAATTGCAAGCAGTTGGCACTCAACAGCATTACATCGAAAGAGAGTGTTCCGTTTATGCAACAGGGTTTTGAATTTTGAAAAGAATGTCGTTTGAAACGATTGCATTGCTCAATTCTGCACATTTTGTTTTTTTCTATAAGCTCAGCCAAAATATTTTTTAATAGCCCTTACTAGATCGAAATGTTTTAGGGAACAATATATGGTACCTATCATGTTCACTTGTTAGGCTTTTCAATGCAAAAAGTCTAATTTTGAAATGGCAGTCATAATAAGGAAACCAAGCTTGTTTTGAAGTGGTACGATGCTCAGTTAAAAACTGTCAAATAGATTTTTTTCTGTACAATTTGGCACTTTCCTGGAGTCAGTTATGCCGAAAAAGTAAACAAATTAAACATAGTTTGAGAATTTTTTTTTTTTTTTTATTTTAACACATCACTAGCTCACCGTGATACAAGCTCCTTCTTTTGCAGTCGGCCAGCAACAGTGAAATTTCAGCTAGGTTATAGTGGAAAACAAATGCATCATCCTTTTAAAATTTAGCAAGAGTTGCCACAGTGGTTCTAACAGAACCACTGTGGCAACTCTTATTAAATTTTGTGACCACTGTGGCCTTCCGTTGCCACTGTGGCAACAGAAGGCGTTGCAAGCAAAACCAGATAAAGCTTGATGACGTAGTGGGGCCCCACAGTCTGCACCCAACCTGTGTGTAAAGCAACGGACCAGCGTTACGAAACATAACACTGCGTAACTAATCAAACTGTCTAGTTGCCACACTGCATCCCTTCCTTGTGCACTTGGTCAATTCTATTTTCTGGCAGATGTTGTAATGATGGTAGCCAGTGGCCATCCAGATATGATGTACACCCATGAGCAAAAGTGGAGATACCACACACTTTGTAAAAACTACCCGCCAGCTTTTTGTGACCGTGAAGCGGTTATTTCTCAGGTATGCATTAGGTACCCTCCTATGTATATACTTGCCATCTTGCCTAAGCAGGTCTGTCTGGCACATATTTTTATGCAGAAAAAAAAAAAAGCAATCATAGCGGTTTGCGTGGTCTCTCCACTTTTTCTCACGGGTATGCACCTGAATCATTCCGACCTTTTTCAGTTATGCAGTGATGCCTCAAGCATTGTGCCTCTCCAAGTCATTACCTGCTGTAACTGAAAGCCAAGTAAGCGTGACCTTCAGGCTTTTTTTTTGCAATGCAGGTGACCAGCACTTTTGTGAAGGCCCTGGGGAAGGAGTGGGACTCGGAAGATTTCAGACAGCTAGCGGCACTGCTTCCTGTGTTCCACTTCCAGTCTTTCCTGGCCTTTCTCGAAACACGCTACACATCAGGCTCTGAACAGTGTGGTCTTGTCGAAGCCTCAGCAGAGGTCTACGACATCTATGTCGGAGATGTCATCAAAAAGGTGACTGGCCATTTGCGTCATTTTGTTTTTCAACATAGGAGCTAATTGTAAGCAAGCGCCATACATTGATTACACGCATCTAGTTTTGAATCTTTGCATTAACAATTTGTTCAAGCATATTATAGAGGATGCATCATCTCCTGACTTGGGCAAATGCTGAAGTTTTGTTTTGGTTTGTGTTAATTGATCACATACAGCCTGCCTCTATAAGTCCAGCCTTTTTGTACTAGTAGTGCTACTATGTGATTCATTATAACAGCCTGCATTCTCCTCTCGGCTCTTGGTCACAAGTAGGAACAAAGCCTGACACAACTATAACATTCACTGATCTGGGAAGGGATTAGGGGTCATGTTCTGACTGAGCAGTGATAAATGCGATTTTATTACTGCCACAGTACCTTGGGAGCAGCAGACCTCATTTGCATCATAGGGGTCAGCATGCGTTGTTTGCATCATACAGGAGAGTCCTGTAATTTGGAGTTAAGAACTGCTACTGAAACATTGACAGGGTATATTATTGCTCTACTAGTTGTAAATATGAGCAAGTAATGAAACTGCATGGGTACATTGTGCAGATTTGGATTGAGTTGTTCGGAGATAAATACAATGGGGGACTTTGTCTTGCTGCGGGGTCCAATAGGGACGATGGCGCAACTCTCTTCCTATGAAACTGAAAAATGTGATTACACACTGAGCAATTCCACAACTCTTTTATTGCTGCAGAGGGCAGGAGAGTTTTGCTGAATTTTGGTGCTTTAGTTGAGCATTGTATAAAAGTTACATGAAATGGTATGCACTAGTTACCGTGGGGCACGGGAATAGTATGAAGAGTGGCTAGCTAGGCTGAAGCACCAATCTTACAAATGCAGCCATTTCAAGGAATACTGAAGTGCTAACGATAAATCTCAGTAACGTCACGGGTAAAAAGAAAAGATTAGCACTAGTTAATTATTTCTGGAGCTGTAGATAACAAAAGTGTCTGGCATGTTCGCAAAGAATGGAGCTGCGCAAGTCACATGTCTTGATATTCGCCGCTGTGAAGATGACGTCATTATGTTAATGTTACAAGTAATATACAGGCATGCATTTTTAACTCTTTGTGTCCGTGTAAAATGTGCAGGGCTTGCTGAAGAAGAAAATGTCAACCTTGGGCCTCTGGTGGGAGATGTACTTTGTTCTGCGGCCGCACAGCTTCACCTACTTTGGCACCAAGGAAGGGAGTCGCAAGAGTGGCGAGATCTGCATTACATCACGAACGCGCACAGAGGTACCGCTTGAGCCATCCTGTCCTTTGATAATTCATGTGGGCCAGTTGAGTGTGGATGGAGGTGCAGTCGTGAGCTTAGTATGAGGGTGTTTCGTCATTTGTGTCATTGATGAAGGGCAAAAACACGAAAATGAAAGACAATTAGTTGCAAAATTATGTCATGCTGACCTTGATCAGTATAACCAAGCTAGGTCTTTTTTCAAGCAAGTGCGTCTCTCATAGCCTGAAGCGCTTTGGCACGTTGAACCCTATAAACCAAACCATCTCTTTCCAAGCCTTTTTTCCTTTTTTTTTTTCTTTTTTTGCCAAGTATTCCTATTCCTAGCTTCATGTCTGTAAGTGCATTTTGTTTTTCGAAGATAAGCCGCCTTGAAGATGCCCATATGCATTGTGACATATTTTTTTTAGTTTTCCTTAAATTGTGTAACAGGATTCTTGGTGGATGCGCTTCCTATAACATATTGTGGATTTGCTCGTCGATTTGCACTGATCTCTCTTTTACCTGTTTGCTTCTATTTTCAATTTTTCAGTAGTTATGTATTTTACTTTATGAAACGCTACTAACCCAGTCAAAAAAGACCATTGGAACCAATTGGAAATTTCCGACTGGAACCATTTGATTTTCCAAATGGAACCAATGGTGTTTTTGAACACTTAACCCAGTGCAGCCAATGGGTCACTCCAATTGCGTGCAATGGGTCAAGTGGGATACAATGGGTCCAATGGGACATACAAATTGGGACACAAGGAAGACTGACTGACAGTTTGCATGTTTATTAGGCATCAAGGAGTATAGGCAAGCATATATCACACAAGAAACATAATATACAGTTGCACAGTAACATATAACACGAGATCATTACATACACCCAACACGCTTCTCGCAGGAGCGAGCGTAACGCCAGCCCCCATGAATCATGAATGCACCGGACCCCCCCCCCCCCCCCCCCCCCCCCTTTTATTTCCCACGGGTGGCGGCGAGCGGTGTCGGAGCGGGCTGCGGCAGATGGTGCTCACGTTTCATTTCAGTCTGAGTGCGCGCTCTTTGTAAGCTGCCACCATGAAAAGGTCAAGCATTTGCTTATTGCCACTGCCTCAAATGGCAACTTCAAGCAAAGAGCCAAGCTAGTGTGTCTGAATGACTGCTTCGCCTAACTCCCATGGCCGTGCAAAATTGGTTGTTTGTAAAAACAACGCCTGCTCACGTCTGTGTGATGCCGAAAAAAACGAGCCTTCGAACAAAAAATGTTCTCCACAGAATTGCTCGCGCCAAGTTTGGTCCAAAAAATCTAACTTTTGGACACCATAGGGTCCGAAATATCAGTCATGAAAATGTACACGGTTCCTGAATAAAGTCTAAAATATCTCCCAACTCTGAATTATTGGAGTCCGAAAAATCGGTCGGCTACTGTATGTACTAATGGCACTCTATAGACTTTGCACAAGTAGCTGCTAGATCCAGTTGGCTTATCCAATTGGAATCAACTGGAATGAGGATTCCAAATGGAACCAGCCGGACTATCCATTTGGAAATTCGATCTGAAACCCATTGGAGAGTCCAAATGGACTGCCCATTTGGAAAAAAAATTCTAACTGAAACCCATTGAGTGGATCCAATTGGTACCAATTGAGATTCCAGTTGGTTTCAAGGTCTTTTTTTTTTACAGAAAAGTACTCATTCTCCTCTTCCCATACTGCGGTCTTTTCATTTCTTTCACCGCATTTCTTGCCATCCTTGTTGAAAGCACGCTAGCCATGCATTTAACATGTTTCCCTAAGTACATTCATTGTTCTTTCCTGTACAGCCAGTGGGTGATGCCTCCACACGGAAAGGACACCGCTTTTTGATCACCACAGACGAGAAAGTGGTTGAGTTGGCTGCCTCCGATTACAAGTCCAAGCTGCAGTGGATGTCAGGTTGGTGTTCTCTTCCTGAATTGCGAACGCCTCATGTTAATCACATTCTAATCAAATTTGGCGTGCATAATCTGTAAGTCGTGTAGAATGCTGCTATATAGATTAAATGGAATTGGTAATAAAACTGAAAACATAATAAACATTCAAGCACCAGCCACTGGAAAACAATATTGTCTCAAAATGTTGCATGCTAAGGGCATGCAACATTTTGCAGCAGGACATTAATTCTGCATAGTTGTGCACAGTGTAATGTCTGAGACAAGCCAGTTTTCACTGCTCTGTCTTGCTTAGTGCCATGTTCAGCAGCTGCACCAGCAAATACTGTTTTTCACTTATAAATGGCACTTAAGGGGGGACATGGGTCTTGAGCAAAATTTTCTTAATATTTGTCCTGTCAGTATGAAATTTGCAGCGTTTGTGTAAATTCTTGTTCTGGTTTCAAATATGTTGTTAGTTTTCTTCTACATAAATTTGCTGAGTAGTTACAGCAACTTTGCTGTTCCAGACTTGCGGGAAGCTTGTAAAAATATCTACTGAAGGGAAATTGCTAAAATGCACATGGATCTGTTCCTGAATGTCTAAGGAACACAATAAAACAAGTTTTGTGCTCCTGCCTTACTACAAGCCAAAGTTATGGAAGTTATAAGTTTCATCTTCACAAGTGCAACCACCCCCTTTCTACATCTTCTTATGTTTAAAAATTTTTTATGCAGTTGAGACCTTGTATAATAGCTTTATTGTGTTCCTTTAACACTCACGAGCCAGTAAAAGAAAATCATTACAATCTAACGAGTAGGAAAGCCACAATGCCACCCGCAAAATAGAAGGGTAGGCAAAATTTTCATTTTGAGAAAAATGGAAAAAACGAATTGCAATGTCAAACACTAATTTAATCAAACAAAAATTGTAGAAATGCAGGCCACTGTGGCCTAGAAGGCTCCTGGACAGTAATCTGCATTGGGTTTGCCCTTCTGCTTTCGTTTTGCTGCAGTCTGAAAAGCTGCAGAGGAAGCACGCTTCCTCTCTGCTCTCAGACATTCACTGGTGCAATGCACAAGTTTACAATTTAAAATGGCTATAAACCTCCAGGAATGTAGTCTCTTTGCTTTCCAATGTCCAAGTGTCGCCTCTTTCATTTTGATTTGCAGTTGCAGCACATTCAGTTGTCACTTTTTTTTTTTTTTTCGTACGTCGTTTTGCTACGTCCTCGCATCAAGACCGCGGTGAGGAACGTTTATTGCGGAAAAGAAATGTAATTTGGAGCTGTTTGCTGCTTCCCAGTGCTCTGCATTGCACTGGAACCAAGTGAATTCCCTAAGGACTATGAACGAGGTCCGATCGGCGCAAACGCGCGGCGAGCTCTACGAAGACGACGTGTCCCGCAGTTTACGCATTGGAGAATAAGTTTGACGGCGATTCCTTATCCCCGTTCACTTTTTTAAATGCCAATATCGCCGCCGTATGTTTTACGCTTCGCCAATCTCGGCAAACTGTTTAGATCTGACGATCGTGAACTCCGCATCGCCAAGCGGACTGTCTGCCGCGCTACCGTCATCGTTACGAACACAATCCGTCTACCGCTTCGTTGCTGGAGTTGGCGCGAGTTCAAGCTTTTCCTGTTTTGAGCTTATCTTTCTGCTCATCTGCGGCCTGCGTTATCACTGTCGCGGCGGGTGTGACCGCTGGCAGTAGCAGTCCCCCGTGCTGGGGAACACGCTAGGCCTACTTCAGGCTCGTACACACGATCGTTCGGTGCACGATTTTCGTCAGCCTGAGCGCGCACAGCCGGGGCAGGGCATCACTTGAGATGATTATTCAACTATTTTTTTCACCTTTTTCACAAATTCTTGCCATGAACGCACCTCGCGGTTCGGAACCAAGCGTGGCTGGCGTCACGTCTCCGCCGTCTCCCTGCAGCTCGGGCGCGCCGAGCAGACGCCGTCAGCCAGCTCCACCAATGCGGGGATGCCTTATCGTCACGTGCACCCCGAAAGCCAATGGGATTGCAAATGGCACGTTTTCTTTTTTGCTATATTTTATGCGACCAATGGGCGAATGTAAACAGCAGAGGCGGCAATTTGAAGACGAAAGGCGGCTCTTTCGAATGAGACCAAGATGGCTACGGTGCAGCGCACAAAATGGAAGCTACGCCTCGCGGAAAATGGTTGTTTCGGGGGTCGTTTTCGGCCCAGATTTGGGCGACATCGATTATATAAATTGGCATTGTGACTAAAATACCGAACCTAGAAATGAAAAACTTAGCAGATAGGTAGATAAAGAGCTACTGATTTCACAAATCACATTTTCTAAAAAGTGATCTTTTCGCGATTTTTTGGTCCGAAAGACCCGTGTCCCCCCTTAAGCCTGGAAAGCACCAAACTAGCTTGGAACTTCTGAGCAGATTTTGTGCATAGAATGCCAGAGCACCCTACCGTAAAAATAAATCTCCCAACCTATGAGCCTCTGCTCACAACTCATCTTCATCCTCCAGAAGTTTGCATCAACCCAAAACCTATGTGACGCCAGAATAAAAATGTGATGGCGAAATCGGATTGTAGCACTCTGTGGGAAAGTGATCAATGGCAAGGCAAAATATATAGCCAGTACTGCTTACAAACAGGGTTATTGCATCACAGTGCCCAATATCCTGGCTATTTTTCTGTGATATGTGAATGATTTAAGAGAATTTATTGTTTGGCAGTGCCCTTCCTTCGGTTATTAGCTGTTCTACACTTCCCATGAAGTATAAATTTTCTGTGATTCCAATTTTCTTGAGCACTTGTGACATTGATACAGTCGAACCCGGTTATATCGAACCCGGATATATCAAATTTTGGTTATATCGAACTCACGGAATATCCCCCTTGAAAATCCCATATACAGCAAAAGTACGTACTATCCGGCAGTACACCTTAACCGATTACAACAAATTTTGCCATTACTCACCCTCCAAAAGTGAAGAATAAACCAGACACTGTAAATTTCCCATGAAGACACGTACTACATGCACTTTATCCTCGTCCTGCCAACCAGAAGTCGGTCATTTTCAGTTGCCGTCGTGGCGGTCGCGCGGCGACAAGAGCCGTCTCAAAATCAGCGAGACCGCGAGCAAGCTTGTCCATTAGGCCCATCTTCTCGGCAAACGCTCTCATAACAGTTAATGCCTGAGCAGCTTCCGTCACAGTAGGGCCTGAATCGGCACTTCCCAACTCATCGTCGCTGTCCTCATTGTCGATATCCTCATCGCTTTGGGGAGGGGCAACAGCGGCAACAATTTCGCTGTCCGACCAGTCCGGAGACGTTGCAACCTCGCCTTCGATGTCACGGAATATTTCAAAGTCCACAGTCTCAGCACCGCCCTGTCGCTCCAACACTTCCGCTAGTAGGGTGTCACAGTCATCGGCGCCGTTGCTCACCTCGGCATCGCTTGAGCGCTCAATGAATTTTGCCTTCGCGAAGCAATTCTGCACTGTCAGCGGATCAACCTGCTGCCACGAGAATGCTAGGAGGTGCACCGCACCTAGCAGATCGATCAAGTATACCTTCCCGCTTTCCATTGCCAGAAGCATTCTACGCAGGAGATTCTTCCTATAGTGATGCTTCACTGAACGAATGATGCCTTGATCGAGAGGTTGAGCAAGCACAGTGGTGTTCGGGGGCAAAAAAAGGAGCTTGATTGTGCCCAAGTTGTCCAAATCAAGATGCAAGGATGCGTTGTCAAGCACAAGTAGAATTTTTCTTTTTTGTGCCATGAAACGCCGGTCCAACAGCCGGACGTATTCCTCAAAAAGCTTTCCGGTCATCCACGCCTTTTGGTTGCTTCTGTAGTAAACACCTGAGGGCAGTCGGGCACCTTTGAAGCACCCTGGTGTGGCGTACCTTCCAATCACAAGGAGTGGCAACTTCTGGCTTCCTGTCATGTTGACCGCAAAAGCAACTGATATTCGTTCTTTTGCATGCTTGCCACCAGTGCAGTTCTCACCCTTGAATGTCAGCGTTCTGTTGGGCAGAAGTCGGTAGAAGAGCGCCGACTCGTCGAAGTTGAAAACATCTTCCGCGGCGTAGTTGGCCAACTCATGTCGCAGCTGCCCATTCTGCCATTCTTCAGCACCATCTTTGTCTGCGTGTGCTGCCTCTCCGCAAACCACCCTTGCACCTATACTGTCATCATCATCATCATCATCAGCCTGATTATACCCACTGCAGGGCAAAGGCCTCTCCCATATTTCTCCACTTAACCCGGTTCTGTGCTAGCTGCATCCACTTGACCCCTGCGAACTTCTTAATCTCATCCGCCCACCTAACTTTCTGCCTCCCCCTGCTACGCTTTCCTTCCCTTGGAATCCAGTTTGTTACCCTAAGCGACCATCGGTTATCCTCTCTTCGCACTACATGTCCTGCCCATGTCCATTTCTTCTTCTTAATTTCCACTAGAATGTCGGTAACTTGAGTTATTTCTCTGACCCACTCTATACTGTAGCGTGCTTTAAATCTTGCCAACCAACCATTACTACAAGAGAAATCTTCGTGGTTCAGCTGGGCTGCGAACGTTTCTGCTTTTTCTGCGAGAAGGGGCCCGGTGACAGGCAGGTTTTGAGCTCTAGCTTTCTTGAGCCACAACACCAAAGCTTCTTCCACGTCGGGAAAAGCAGATCCCCTAAGGCGGCATCTCTTCATATTCGACGCAGCCCCGCTGCTTTTCAACTTCTCCCAAGCATTCCAAATGCCGCAAACTGTAGTCAACGGCAGGTCCCGCGCACGTGGTACTACAGTCTTCGCAGTTCCATTTTCGATGCAACGAATAATATCCAATTTTTCCTTCACACTGATCACGCGATACTTCGGGCGGGTAGGCTTCGCCATAGTGCTGCCCGTTCACACACACACACACACACGCAACAACCGCTTCGCAAAGCACCACAGCTCAATGCAGACGATGCAGCCAACTGTTCCGCACCACATCCACGAAGCAAAGAAAGGAACATAGGCCATAGGATAGGCTACGTCGCAACTGCACGCGTAGCGCGAAGTCACGGGGGCGGGTTGGGGGTGACTGTGATGGTTACTGCGATAGGGCTGCCAACGATTCCCGGGCTGCCTATTGACATGGACATCACCGCGGCGAACAGCGTTCGTTGGAACATGGTCAAAATAACCGCGTGCTTTCTCTGGAATACTTTCTAGTATCACCGGCAGTCCGCACGTTCATAACGCTTTTTGGAAAGGTGAAAACGTTTTGCGTCGCAGCACGCCATCAGCCGAACTGCAACGAAATGTGCGTATTAACAGGTAGGCACTTCACGAGCCACTACGCATTAAGCAGCCAACCAATACATCGGATTCAATAGCGGCTCAGCCGGGGAATCTTCACAACTACGTTTTAACCACAACTACTTGGTAAGCGGGTACGTATTAACGAGGTTTCACTGTAAAAGTATAGGAAAGCCACGTCATATATCGAACTCTATTTCGCCAGTCGTTCGATATATTAAACTCCGCACCACGCACTGGAAAGTGTGCCTTCCCCAGAGACGATCGAATCACCCTTGGCCGTTTGCCGCGTGACATTTTCAAGCCACGCGCGGAAGGAATGAGAGGGAACAGTTCGGCGATGGCTGGTCTGGGCCGCGCCGCGACCATTCCCCGAAGGCGTGCGCATCTGCAGTTATCGTTTCCAGCGCACCAATACATGACGTTTGCAAGGCATGTGCGTGGGTGTGCCCATTCTTTTGCCGTGCTATCTCTCTCCTTCAGCACGCGCTACGCATGCGCCAAGCCAGCTCACCCCATTTTCAGAACGACGTCGGACGCTTCCTCCAGCATGTGTTGCGAACACTCTGCACGCGGCAGCTCGCTGCGGCTATGGCGCCTGCAAACGTTAAGAAGCGGCAACTCTTTTTTTTTTTTTTTTTTTTTTGCGAGTCATCCTTGCTTATCGTTGTGCTGTAGGCGCGGCGTAGCGTAAGATATGGCGGCTGCGGACGTTAAGAAGCAGCAGTTTTTTTGTTTTCATTTTTTTTTTTTTTTTTTTTTGGCGGGAGTCGTTTATTCTTGCATGTATGGATCAACGAAAGCCCACGGTCAGCTGTTGCGATCATGACGCCCGCCTCAAGCGCGGCGTGATAAAACGAACCAGGCTTGTGCAATCAAGCCATCACGGGCACTCTGCCAAGTTCGCTCCCCGCCACCGCAGGAGCTATCAAAAGGTAAACGCGTCCTGATGTTATCGCTGCGCAGCATCTTGGCACGCTGCCAAGAAATGAGCTGTGGATAAGACGACCGAAACGGAGCGAGGGACGCGCGTCATCAACATGCAAGTGAAAACGCTCGCGATTTCTGCCGCGGCGACACAGAAACCTTGTTTTGAGCTGCCACGGCAGCCCGAGCGGCGAAAGGGACGCAGTTCCAACAAATTTGAAATTTTTCGCTCTATCGCTGTCGCTCATCGCCGAGATCGCTCAATCGCTTTCATGTGAGTAAGCTGGCCTTAACGTTTTTTTGTTTTTTCTTTTCAAAATTTTGGGTGCAAAAGTGGAGGGTGGGTTCATTATGCGAGTGGGTTGATTACGCGACAAATACGATATCGTTTTTTCGCATCGTAAGTGCCGTCACAAGCCGATTTTTGTATATCGAATTATCGATATATCGCATCCCCTTCGAGTTCGATATATCCGGGTTCGACTGTACATGCTTGAACATGCATTGGGTTCAAATTCGCTAGTGCTTTTCTTGGGAGCATGTCATGATGGCCATCAAGGACAGAACTGGTACAGGAACTCATGTGCCTTGTATTAGTGCATAGCCATCACCTCCTCCTCACAGCACTGAAGCAGCTGAGTGCAATTGGCCAAGTTGTTGTTGCCTCTGAAGGAATGGCACATACCCACGGTGTGGGATTGGCCAGTTCGGTGCAGACCGAAGGGATGAAAAATTCACCCTGACTTTGATTATATGGTACATAAATGATGTACTGCCTTTCCTATTCTCATTATTTTCCTATATGAAAATGGTCGTATTTCTACATGAGCTTAGGTGACGGGTATATGTGTATAGAATCTGAACTCCAATAGAAACCCATTTCATATACTATATCAAACCATGACCATTTCCCCCTAACGAGGTAAGCAACAACTTGGTTAGCATCATACTTGGTTTTCCTTTTTTCAGGCCCATCGAGGTGCAGTAAACTTTTGTATTCAGAAATTAAACCATAGATCTGACAAACAATGAGGTGTGCAAATGTGTATATTGTATGCATTCCTGCAAAATTATAGCTGCTCATAGCATTGGGCCATGTCCTGACACACAGTAGTTCTCTGCATAATAACAGCTTACAAGTTACAATAAGTGACAAATTCACGCAGCTATTCAGACAGCAGCTCAGCACTCGTACACTGCCCGGTCGTATCAGCGGCACCTGGCGTCCAAGCGCCGCAACGAGCGCCAGATGAACCAGGCCAGGAAGCAGGACGATGAGCGGCAGAGGCTCCAGCACCTCGCTCAGCTCGAAAAAGAGAAAGAGGTGAGTAGTGCTGTGTGACACAGTATTCAGCAACTTGTTACACAGCTGCAACGAAAGTAGGAAGAGCTCAAGGACATAATGGAGAGAAGACTTGTTTATACATTTACGCACAAAAAATGCACGAAAGAGCAGAGTTTGGCAACAACCCTTCATCGTTGGCTTGGCCGACTGCCTAACATCTGAATTCAGGATTCTGCATCCAAAGCTCCACCTTGTACCAGCTCACCAACAAAAACACTATAAACAGCAATCAGTTTGTCCCACATCATGACAACAAACAGAAAAATGCGAACGAACTCTTTATGTCCACTTGTCAACTTCCACTTCTTCCAACCACTTCTTATGTCTGTACCGCAATGTCACTACTCTTTCATGACAGTGCTTGTCCGTTTAGTGACTTCGGTGAGCCCTCCATGAATTACAAAGAAAGTAATTTAATGAAAGGGAAGGTGAAGAGGTCGGTTGGCGGTAAACAGGCCTTGGCCTGTTACTGCAGACTGGGGAAGAGGGAAATGTGGTCAGAGTTATAGAGGAAACCATACACGCACTTGGCAACGTTTATCTCGTGCAATATGCAGCACTTGTCTCACATACTCACCACTTGCCATTGTGCACACACACACACACATGCACACACCGCCACAGTTGCAGAGGAGAGCTTTTGCACTCTCACATGCCAGCACAAACACTGAAATATGCACTCCACATACTGTACCAGAAAAAAAGCTTAAAAGTACACAGACACATGTTCCAACACAAATGCGTGTGCGCGGGTGGTACGCACTGTAAACTGTGTACTCGCGCACTGCATAGTGCACGCAAGTCACAGGCGGTAATCTAGACCTGTTTTACCTAAAAAACTGTGTACTCGCGCACTGCATAGCGCACGCAAGTCACAGGCGGTAATCTAGACCTGTTTTACCTAAAAGCACACCAGTTATTAGTTTGCTTCACCTGTGCGCGTTTAGTGGTATTCTTGCAGGGAGAGCGACTGTCGACTGCCTGAGAGTATTTTCGAAGGCCATCATTGCATCAGTGTAGTAGTGAAGGCAAACACAAGTAACGCATTAGTCTCTAGAACATTGTAGTTCATGCAACTTGGGCTGGTTTCAACTTCAATCTTGTGGAGGTAGCTTCTGGTGCATGTGACACCAAGCCATAACTGATGAAGTGGTGTTCCCTGATGTCATAACTTTAGATAGTAAGGGGAAGTCTTGAGCCTGCATCAAGCCATGAGATGCGGTCCTGCTTGTGGCTCAAATCGTTCCAGTGTAACTCTATGACAGTCTGCATTGAATGAACCACTAAGGCTGCAGCATCACTTCTCAAGAAAGAGTTTTATGGAAGCCTGATCACCATGAGTGAGTTTATCTTCTGCCTTAACGCTTTTATTTCCTGCTATACCTCTATGGCTGGGTGTCCACTGAGACTTGATTGTGTGGCCGCGCTGGAACACCTCAGCTAGCAAAAGTGCACTTTGCTCGATTAGCTGCTCGTGTGGGATCAGCTTTATGTTTGTTTTTATAATCTGCAGCGCACATGTTTAGTCGTGATGCCTTGAATTGTTGGGTGATTTGCAGTCTGCTAATAAGTGTGGCGGCATCACTGCCACTTCCTTGGCCATTATTAGTAGTGTATGTCCAGATGTGGCCTATTCGAAAGCCATCAAGGCATAGTGCAGCGGGATACCTAGAAACTGCATACCCTACCAAAATGCGGAGGTACCATTGTGAACAATTCTGAAACCCAGTATGCATTAAAATATTCCTGGAATGTCAAGAAACTGAAACATTGCAACAGTTGGACTGAAGCAATTGGCACTAGTATCATATATCTCATCTATGCATGGTGACTCAGTGCATATTTATATAGATAGATAAGTGATGACCACCTCTTTAGCAGTAGCGTTAATAGCTCCCGGAAGTGCCTGCAGCCACCACTTTATGCTCCATGAATGTACCGCATCAGCATTACATCTTGGTTGAAGGTGCTGCTGTTTTCTAGTCCTTTCGGTGGTTGTGAGAGGGGGAAAAGGCTTTCTTGCAGTCATAATACATAATAACTATAATCTCGCTTGTAACAGCTCACTGCTGAAAGAGTGCAAGCATAGCTAATACCCCCGCTGGGGTGGCGCAGTGGTTACGGTGCTAGACTACTGTTCCCAAGGATGCAGGATCGAATCCCGGGCCTCGGCAGCCGTTCTTCGATGGAGGCGAAAAGCAAGGCGTCCATGTGCTGTGCAATGTCAGTGCACGTTAAAGAACCCCAGGTGGTCGAAATTTCCGGAGTTCTCCACTACGGCGTCTCTCTTTGGGACATTAAACCTCACAAACCAAACCAACCAAGCAAGCATAGCTATTGCCTTTCGATGCCTTGGGAAACCCCTTTCTTATAAGGGCTAGTGCCAGCATGCAAATCCCTACTGCAGCATAGGTGATAGCTTGGGCTCAGACAGTTGTGATGCGAGAAGCTCATTTGCTTGCCCCAATGACCACATGGTGGCAGGTGGTCTGGCAGGCTTTGAACTCCTGACAGACTGATACAGGGATGCCATTGTTTTTGTTCAGCTGAGATAACATGGTGCTAGATTTTGATTCCTCTGTGGACAGAAAGGTAGAACCCTGCTGACCTGCCAGTATTTGAAACCTTTGATTGACATTCCACTAATTTTCTGCGATAGAAAATTGCTGAGTGACGTCCTAGTTTTAAAAAATTCGAGGAGCTTCCTAAGCATCCTTATAGAGCACTTTGATAGCATTAGAATTATTTCCCTATGGTTAAATTTGCAATGAGTGGCATCACACTAGTGGAGACTCCTCTCACAACATCATGCTTCATTTGGGTCTCCTCTTCATAGTCCCAGTCGAAGTCCGTGGGAATGGTGCTGGTCGAATATTTAGGGGAATCCCCCAAGGTGGAGTAGGTTCTTAATAAATTGGTAATTACTCATTGATATCCACCCAAGTGCAGCCATAGGGCTACAAAGGAGAGCTATTCAACTTTCTCAGAAACTTTGCAGTTAAAGAAAAGTTTGTCCAGCTCAGGGGAAGCTGTACAGTTTCTTAGAAAGCTGTATAGCTTTCCTTTGTAGCCCTATGGCTGCACTTTGGTGGATGTCGATAAGTAATTACTCCTTTATAAAGAATCCTACTCCATCTTGGGGGATTCCCCTAAATATTCGACCAAGGCTTTTGGGAATCTTTTATGAGGTACTATGTGCAAGCCTACCTGTTTCGATATCTGTAGGCCCGCCGGCAGGCTGAGGAGCAACTCAAGAGTGAACACCAGAAGCGGCAGGAGCTAGAAGCAGCACAGCAGGAACTAGAGCGCAGACTTGAGGAAGAGCGACAGGCCAAAAGGGACGAGGAGATTGTACGCACCCTTCAGTCCAGGTAACCAACATTAACTGCTTTCCTTTTCTCCATTATCCCACATAATTTTCTCTCATCACTGTTCATTGCCATTGTTCTGTCGTGTTGCAGTGTACTTTGCTCGGAGTGTTTTGTCATGAGTGTTGAAACCGAGCTGTTCATCGTGTGCCCTCAGGATCTTGGCTGAGGAGTGGGAGAGGCGAGAGCAGCTGGAGCAGGAGAAAGCAGAGCAGCAGAAGCAGCTGGAAGAAGAGAGCCGGCGCAGGGAGCATCTGGAGCAGCTCCGCCGGCAGAAAGATCGCGAGATAAATTCCATCGCCCAGAAGCTTTCTTCGCTCAAGACTGAGAAAGTGTTGCTCAACTCTCAGCTTGAGGTGGGGCTTTATTCTCACTCTTTCTTTTTCTCCCCTTTCTCCGCATTTCTAGCTTTCGTAAGTGCCTCCCTTGTTTAAGTGCCTGGTTCGTGCTTCCTCTGACACATTCTCTAAAGGTGCGCTTATTGTACTTCAACATAACGCGTCTGGCTTGGCAACATCTTATTGACCAAAGTGGCATTTACTACTCTAACCGCCAACTGCCCTTCATCGCAGATATGTTCAGCAGCTTGAGGTATGCTACAACTGTACCGTCGCCGATTTGCAGCATGTGCCTGTTCTATGCCGGGCGTGCCAGCCGCTGTTGTAGCTTATTACGTTAGTAGTGGGCTGACGAATCTGTGATTTTTTTGTGTGTGTTTCAGCAAACACAGAAGAAGCTTTCAGAGGCAGAGTTCGCAAGCAAGACATTGGAGCGCCGGCTTCGCAAAAGCAAGAGGAAGGAAGCACCTCTAAAGCGGGCAGTATCTGTAGACCTTACGGACTTTGTCACAACGCCAACCAACAAGCTGTAATCTGGCCGGACTGTTGACGAGGTGACCCTCTGATGATTTACCACCTATCTTATTTTTTATTAGCTCTCCTGCCTCCCTTTTTGACGTGCTCAGACTATGAATGATGATTAGAGAGTTGAGTTGTATTTATATCTCGAGCTATCTCGAGTGATGTCGTGCCATCATGGGCTGTTCCTGCAGCTTACCTTCTCTACCAGGCTTTTATATTTACACTTGGAAAGAGGAGTGGATGATACATGGTATCTTAGTCATGGTAATACTATATATACGCCTGCCCACCATGCTCAAATGTTGCAGCGTAGAGTCAGTAAGTCCGAGATTGGAGCGCTCTTGGCCCTATAGCTGTCATTTGGTGCTGCTTCCATTACTACAGTACAAGGCAGCTTGGAGCACAGGGAAGATTGTTGATTTTTATTGCTGTTCTTGTTTTTGTTATACCGCTTTTATCGTACGGTTATTTCACGAGGCGGAATGCAGCGCCATTTGTGAGCAAATCACTCATACTCACCGTGTGACTACTCCTCTTGCTTTACAAAGGCTTGTATGCTGAATATGCTCACCAAAAAAACAATGATAATAATAATGTTGAGACTCAATTAACTTTGTTGGGCTGCTTAAGTGCAGTGTTTATTTTCTTTTAATTGGTCCTTGACAGTCGTGTGCAGTTTGCAGTAACTTCTTATGCAACTCTAACAACGGCTTTGCTCAAAAGGCAGCCTCAGTTTGTGCAGCGCACAGCATGTTATATATAAGTTTCGTAGTTTAGAGAAAAGTATGCTCGATGTCTTATGATAAGAAGATTGTTGACATTTCCTGTTGTAGCTGCACAAATTGTTCGAAAGTATGCTCGGCAGAATTCGTTAACGCTAGTTACACTTGTGGCAAGTCCTTGCTCTGTGGTAGTTTTCCCGTTGCAAAACACGCTGGTGCGCACTTCGGTGCAGTCTTGCTTTGTACTGTGCTGTGGGGATTTCAGCATGTGAGGTCTTGTTGCAGAAATCAGTTTGAATCAGAGTTTGTGTTGTTCTTTTCTACCAGTGACATTTTTTTTCCCTCATTTTTCGTACAACGCGATCAAATTGTTCACAGCTGCTTGTCACTGCTCTTTTATGTTTTTGTGTGTATTTGCATACTTTACTGCAAAGTTGCTTGGCAGCATTGCTTTTATCGTGCCTAGTTTTAACCAATTGATTTGAAGTCTGGATGTGAAGGCTTTGGTTTTCAGGTTGATTGTGGCGGTTTCTGGTACGTGAGTTCGTTTATTCAGTGTCGAACAGGGCTTGTTGCTACCATATCATTTTTGTAGTTTATTATGGTAAGTGTAATCATACAGCTTATTTTCTGTGCCTTTCTTTTTCTTCGATAACAAACATTGACGAGTGCAAACATTGTTTATACGAAACTTTGTCTGCAACCTCAAACTCCGTGTTATCAAAAAAATTAGTTTTTGGAACATTGGAATGTGCGTGAATCTCCTCTTGTAAAACTCATCATTTTTTTCATGCTGTATTGCTGTAGACAATGCCTCAGTGCCTAATTTGGTTTGAGGGGCATCAAAAATCCACAAGTGCCTTAGTGGTGACTGCTGTGAAAAGCTTCCATGCTTCATTGAGCATTTTTTACAGGGTCAAGTCTCGTGAGTGTACAAGTAAAACTAGTATTGAGTTTCGATACTGATTTACGGTATGTCACTTGTTTGTTTGTTGAATTTTGCGATAAAAATTTGTGGCAGGCTCTCTTGTAAATTTCTGCTTAACTTTGTTGTTTTTCTAATCTGCTTGCTTTAGTTCCTAGTCTACCAAGCTGAGTAAGAGAAGTTTACTTTAGCAGGTGCATTTGGTTTTTACTCTCCACGACACACTGTGTCGCGTTATTGAGACAAACATTCATAATTTTTTTTTTAGAGCAAGGCAGTTGGTCTTTTGAGTTTCAAGATTGAAGTGGTGCCTTGATGTCATGCTTGATTCTTTTTACTGGCATGATGGCTGTGATAGTTCTCCACTACTTTTTGCGTAGGGCCTCATTGTGTACAGGTTGCTTTCACGTGAGCGAGTTGCATTCAAAATTGCTTGTATGCTAGGGCTGACTTCACGCTTCTATCTTGCCAATTTCGTTTAATCACCCTGGCTCATTGTTCAAACTTGAAGATGTGGAGATCTGAGCTGGCTTTTCGCTCTTGCATGTTGAAATAAATTATTTTGTAATGTATATAAATGCGTCGCTTTTTTCATGGACCGTTATTAGATAGTAATTAACGAACAATGATGAATAATTACTTGTGTGCCAAAGCCACATCTTGGCTACTAGGAGCCATATTGTCCTGTAGTGATGACAATACCATGGCCACAAAAGAACAGACAGGCGTAGTAGCACCGAAATCTACTCTTTATTGGGCTGACTTGCGCCCGCGAAAGAATTAAGCAACTTGGCGGTGGCAATAGCACCAATCCTACTCGCTGGTCGTCGAACTACGAATACCCGTTGCATTCAGCAGTATCTAATCCAAAGTCTGCGCAAAAACATCTATGTAAACCAGCTAAGGGATACTGTAAATGCTTGAAATAATAAAGAAACAGTACTGCTTGCCTGCAATCATTCAAGAGTAATCTCTGCACATCTTAGGTTAAAAGGAAAATGTTAAAGCCGCATTTTACGACACCGAGCATGAACAAAGAGCACAAGATAGTTCCATGTGCTACAATCACAGTCATAAGGTCGCATGCCGGTGGCCATCAAAAACAAAAAATAAAGATTTCAAAGGTTCGAGGCATTATAATAGCAGGGTTGCTGATTGACTTTGAGTACCAGAACTGATGTGAAATCTCTGCTTTACCGACAAGGACTTCAGTTGAAGGTGGAGAATGGGTGGTTGTCTCAAGCCTTGCCAACTGTAAACGTGAGCATTACTGGCCGAGAGGAAGGGTGTGTTGTGAGTAGGTCAGGAAAGCAGAGGTAGCAATCGACCTTCTCCTAGGGCAGGGAGGGGAAGAAGCATCTGGGTGCTTTGACTTCAGTGCACGGTAAAAGGTCTCAAGGGAGTTGAAATTATTTTGTAGCCTTCTAGTATGGTACCTCGATCATCTTTCACTTCCTTGTTCATCCTTTTCAATTCCGCCCCATCACAGTGGCGCAGTGGACAGGGCACTTGACTGCTGTACCCAAGATTGCGGGATCGGATCCTGGCCATGATGGCCACTTTTAGATGGAGGCGAAAATTAATGCGCCTGTGTGCTGTGTGATGCCTGAACACGTCAAAAGTCTTAGGTGGTCGAAATTTCCGAGGACTTCCACTGTGACGTCCCTCATTGCCTGAGTCACTTTGTGATGTTAAATTCGGTAAACCAAACCAAACCTTTCTATTCAAGACTAATTTACTTTTTTTTTATGGAGGAAGCAAAGTGCAATTGCTTTTCCTACTCCGGCATTTTATGAAGTCCTTCCCGATGTGCATCGCAAGGAAGTGGCTATGATGAAGAAAGGGGCATACATTTCTGTGACACACACACACACAATAAATACCTTAGCATGACCATCACCAGTATGCTCATTCAGGAGTATGGAGAATAATGCTTTTGTTTTCACCACTGTTAAAATGATTCTGTCACTCGGGGAATGCAGTCATGTATTCTCGCGTAGCAGCTCGCAAGCTTGGCTCCGCTGCAGTGGTGCAGTGTTTAGGATGCTCGACTACTGTGCCCAAGCATGTGGGATTGAATCCGGGTCATGGCAGCACTTTGATGGAGGCAAAAAGCAAGGCACCCGTGTTCTGTGCGATGTCAGTGCACTTTAAAGAACCCCAGACGATCAAAATATCAGGAGACCTCCACTACGGCATCTGTCATAGCCTGAGTCGCATTGGGATGTTTAACCCCATAAACCAAACCATCACAGGCATATGTGTTGTAGCTGAACAATTGACATATACAGACAGCCTTGAGGTAACTCTTTGCTTCTCGTGTTCACATTGTGTAATGACCCTTATGGACACATTCCCTACTGTGCTCAGGTCTCCCCCTTTCACTTGTGTCATCGCCATCTGTAGGGTGGGGAACTGGGCTCTGCCTCGATTAACACTTTGCCTTTCCATTACTGTGTATCCCACTGCACTACCCCAGCGGTTATCATCATTGTGACTAACTGAAAGCTGCATTGCTCAGCGAGAATTGTGAGATTTGGCCAGAAGTGGAGTGGTGCAGTTAAATTTGTTTCGTTCTATCCTGCCTGGCAGACTGATCGATGTTTAAAGGTGCACTTCAACGAATATGTCCACCTGACTAGGAACCTCATTGCATAATATAAAACATTTTGCTTAGAAGCGGCTTGTTGTTTCTAGGCATGAAATATACTTGTATATCCAATGCAGCACTGTCTAGCTGGGGCCTGGAGATAAGATGGCACAGAGATTCAAAAAAAAGTTTTTTTATTCACGAAATATATGCATGATTATCCAATAAATGAACAATAAGGAAAGTGAGAAGGAGTTTCCCACAATCTGTAGTCCTACAGGTCTGGTTTGAGAGATGTGGGGCTCTTTTTTTGGTCGAGGGGTGCCCAACACACCAGTGTTAGTGTACTGACTCTGGCTAAACTGTATATAGAATGTTTCAAATATTTAGTCGTGGCGACACTTTGCCTTATGTGGAAAATAGGGATGCACGAATGTAGTCTAGTCCACTAATAACCCATAGTTGACCGAAATGAGGTGCCGGAGCTTATGCCAGAAAGTTTTGAAAGTGACAGAACTTACGCCATGGGTGGGGGCATTAAGCACGGCACATCATGTGAGGATCGAACGAACACAAATTCACAGGGACACCTAAACACATTTTGTGCTAGCAGTGCAATAGCATTATAAGCAGTTGATGCCTTCGTGTAGGGTTCTTTATCAGGCTTTCTGGCTGCGTTTGCGGTCCTCCACATGCTTGTCTGCAGAGAATAAACATCACCCCGAGGATTACTGAGGGATATGGGGTCGTTAAGTGTGCAGAGACTGGGCCACACAAAGAAACACGTGGTACGGGTCAGTGTTTTTACTTGCCATAGTTGTGCGACCGCACCAGTGCAACATTGGGCTGCTCGTGTGGAACGCAGGCTGTAAGCGTGAGAGGTATACGGGGCAGCCCCGCATTGTAAAGCGCCAGGGTGACCCGCTGCTGCACCTCCCCGGGCATCATGGTCCACGGCTCACGAGTGGTGAACAGGATCTTGGACTTGCCGTCTGCATAGACACGTCCAGGATCAAAGACATGTTTCTTGACAATGTGGTTACTATATTGTTGTGACCTGTTATAAATAATGTGTGTAAAAAATGAAATGACTAAATGCTCGTTAGCATTCATTAAGCCAGTCATCCGGCTGCAATGGGAGGCTATGCAACATTCACACAAACTTCCGAGTTGGGAAGGAAAAAATTGAGTGGCATAGTTTTATATACACCATTATTTTGATGTATAGTTTTCCTTTGTAACCATAAGGCTGTGCTTTGGTGAATGCCAATAAGCAATTACTCTTTTAATACAAATCTGCTCTACCTTGGAGGATATCATGCCATTCAGTTTGAGTTAACTCATTTTCGCCCTTCTACAAGACCTGCTGACTGTTCTGATTAGCTTGTTTGGCAAAGCAACTGTCACGGACAGGCGACTGTTACAGGTTCGAGCACTGGAGAAGAACGAATTTTTTCTCGGTATTTGGTATTGCATTTATTTCACACTCTACTTTCACTGTTCGAAATTTCTTTACATTACTATTAGTCTAAACTTGCGCGGATCATTGTGAGATTTCCTAACGGCAGTATGCATACTTATAACATGAGCTAACTTGCCATTAATACAATAGACTGCCAGCACATGTAAAAAGCGCAAGGACGATATTGCTATGCCTGACGTTAAGCTCTGTCTGAAGGGTATGACGTGGTGTCGTGTGGCGCTCTAGAGTGCTTCAACGTAGAGAAGTCAACGGAGTAATCAGCCACGGTGGCTCATTGGTTAACACGCACTGATCCGGAGTACTCTGGTTTGGACCCGGCCGCATTTCGATGGAGGCCAAGCACAAGTGTGTCCATATGGCATGTGATGTCATACAATGTTGTTGCGACTCTAGGAAGAAAGAAGCGAAACTGTATGGGCCTGATACTGGTTCTGTAGCTGAGCCACATCCGCTGCCTCGTGCAGACAAAGGAGAAAATAGAGAAGAACGAAAAAAATTGCAGTAGCTTAGCTCAGCTATGCCGAAATATACGTAGCGAGACGTACGTTTCCCTGGCTGAGCTTGTTGTGGTCATTTATGTTTAGCACTGAGAGACGTTGGGTATACACATCTTTTATTTATTTTTCTTGAGAGACGAAGACTGCCCGATAATCTGTGAAGTAGCTTGCAGCGATTTGGCAGTCTCCAAACGTAAAGTCTCATACATTGGATTACTCACTGGTGGCAAGTCTATTTGATGTCACAGTCTCTCGCACACACTACACATGTGTCCAAATGGATTGTTCACAGTCTGCTTCAAATGTCCGGGTCGCAGATGCATTTTCGGAAACTCGAATGGAGTAATCAGTCACACGACGTGCCTTCAGATCCCCTTCTAGCTTTTGGTTCTCATTGACAACTCTTCCATATGCCCAATTTCGGCGGCTATACTCCGTCTATTACCTCGGTAGTCTGGCGTCATCGTTTAGAGAGCCGTTCCTTTCTCGCTGCTCTCTTCGCCTTCTTACGGTCATTCTGCTTTTGCTGTTGCTATGCGCCACTTTTTACGCTCTGCGGGCGGTTGCGTTTTGATGGAGGCGAAACGGAGAGACATCTGTGTGCTGTGCAATGGCAGTGCGCGTTAAAGATCCCCAGGTGGTCGAAATTACTCCGAAGCCCTCCACTACGGCTTCTCTTTCTCTCCACTTTCCCACCTTCCTCCCTTCCATTGCAGCGTGGTTCAGGTGTCGACAGAGGAAGTCATCATTCCAGCCGCAGATAATCATCATAAAGGGTGCCACAAGTTGCGAAAAGACTACAAGACTACCCAGGTGATGCAGTATACAGTGGGCTCTTACATGAACCAATGAATTCAGCCCGACGAATCAGCGCAGTCTGTGGCGGCGAGTATAGCAGAAGGTGCGGAAGAACTTGGACTCGAGTGTAGGCTAAAGTGTACGATACATCCGCCCGCGCTCACTTGTTCGCCTATAAAGGCACTAGGTTGGTATTCAACTAGGTTTTTTTTTTTTTTTTTTTCCATTTTGTGCACGCAGTTTGCGCTCCGGGCAATTGATTGCCAAGCCTGATAGGTGCAAAAAAGTAGTCAGGTCTTCTGCACACCACAAAGCGACCACAAAAGAACGAAAACCTAACGCCCGCCGGCTGCACCGAAAGCCAGAAAAAATAAGACACAAAAACATCAACAAACGCTCGTAAATAAAGCTAACAATTGAAGGGGGCGCAAAACGGCACTGGTAGAATCGAATAAAAAGCAATGTTGACTGAAGTGCCCACCCACTCTAGTCATTTTAAAATTTCAGTCGTTACTCTTTCTTATGTGCTTCCACGCCCCTCCCTGTTTTACACTGTTGGTGCTCCTGTTGCGGAAGTTGGAAACCGGTTTTCGTAGATTGTCTCAAGTCATCATCGACGAGCGAGATGTTAGTACCGACTTCACCTTATGGTCATCACAGGCCATTGAGGTATGGCACTATTCCAGGTTCTAGCTTTTGCTTACCTCAGGGCGCGGAGTGTGTTGCAGAACGAAGAGAAGGAAGACTAGGTTTGTGAGCAGCGCGCGCGGTAGAGATTGAGCGCCATGTTGGCATACTGATAGACGTGGGGCAGTCGGGGATTAAACTTTTTCAAAAAAGTCCTGGTGCCTCTCCTCCTTCAATATGCGGTACTCGGGCTGGACCTGAGCAAAGCCTTAGACAACGTCTCGCACGAGGCAATCCTTGCGAATCTCTAAATTCGACCCGAGTGAGCGGATATTTAATTATGTTCGATCATTGCTATCCAAGCGGACAGCAGAGCTCACTCTAGGTAGCCTTAAATCGGATCCCATTCTTTTGGGAAGCCGAGGCACACCACAAGGCTCCGTGCTGTCGCCTTTCTTCTTCAATCTTGCACTCAATACACTTCCCCACAAGCTCGCTGCACTGCCGGGGCTGCAGCACACTTTCTTTGAGGACGACATCACCCTGTGGGTAACCACGGGGAATGACGGCCATATAGAGGATATGCTGCAGCAGGCAGCCGACATAATCGAAACTTAACTGTCGGGAGCGGGCCCTGAGTGCTCGCACGCGAAATCGGAACTGCTGGTTTACAGGACCAAGCTGCGCGGAAAAAATTCAAACCAGGTCCCACCCGATCCCCCTGAACGTATGTGTGGGAGGCCAATCGCGGTCAGGGAGGTCCAAAATGCGCATACTGGGCATGCAGATACAGAACATTCGCAAAAACACCGAAACAATCAACATATATACTTAAGGCCACGGTCAATCAGACTGTACGACTCATCGGACGGATCGCCAACAAACGAAAAGGAATGAAATAAGATCTCTGTCGATTAGTTCAGTCTTCCGTACTAAGCAGGATTGATCCCTCACGTACCTGCAACCGCATATCGCGGAGGGAATGAAGGTCGAGGGCCTATCCTACAGGCCTACAATTAAGGCTGCCCTTGGACTCCCGCACAACACGTCTACGGAAGGGTTGCTGGCCCTTGGGGTTCACAACACGCTATCGGAGCTGTGCGAAGCACACCTTGTCTCCCAGCTCGGATGACTCACTCGCACGAACGCGGGAAGGGCCATCCTACACAGACTACACATGAGCGAGCAACTTCCAAAGAATGACGCGAAAACACAGTCACCTGCACACATTAGGACAGCTCTATTCATTAATACCCTTACCCAAGAATATGCACTCCGCGCACCACGAAGGTCGACGCATGGCGGTGGATTCGCGCCCTACATGCCAAGTACGGCCGACACGTCAATGCAGCGTACGTGGACGCGGCAGAATATCGCCGTACCCAGAGACAATTCGTTCGCAGTGTCCGCTGAGAATGGGAACGGTTCCCCGTAGGCAGCCGCATCAATCGCAACCACCTCCTCCGCTATTCGGCCATTTGCAATTTCGCGAGGGGCCGCTTTACGTCTACCTCCCTCCGCATCCTCCAAAGCACCCCTGCCCCGATTAGAGAAATTGAACTAATCTGGGTCCCGGCCCACTCGTCTAATCCGGGGAACGAGGCGTCTCACGCGCAAGCGCGAGGTTTCGTCGACTGGGCAGTGAGCGCGCCCTCCGACCCGAATTTCACGAGATACGGGTTAATTTCTTTCCATGATATTATCCATCACTTCAGGCTGGAAAGGTGGACATATCCGCCTCCCCACAAATCCTTAACGACGGCGCAGGAAGTTACCTGGCACCGACTATAAACACTCTCCCTCCTAAATCCGGTGGTGCTTGCCCTCGTGTAACCAGGCCTGTATAACCCAAACTGCAGTATATGTGGCGAAAGAGCGACATACGACCGCATTCTCTGGAACTGCGGTGGAATTAATACAGCTCCCTTCTTCCGAGCGGTGGGAAGCGGTGCTGGTCAGCTCGGACCCGGAGATCCAACTACGGGCCATCGAGCGAGTCCATGGCTAGTCCAGCCATGGACTAGCGGCCATCTAGTACGTCTCTCCTTAGACCTGCTTGAGCGACGGAATAAATGTTTTGCAATCCAATTAACGCGCGCTGACATTTTCCGTTGTTATAAAACCATGGAGAAGGAGAGCGAAATTGCTTTCTCTCCCTCTTCTTTTTCTTTCTTCTCTTCTTTCTCTCTTCTGTCCGCACGCTGGGGTGGTGCAGTGGTAAGACGCCCGACTACTGTGCCGGGGTACCCGGGTTCGAACCCGACCTCGGCGGCTGTGTTTCGATGGAGGCGAAACGAAGAGGTGTCCGTGTGCTGTGCTATGTCAGCGTACGTTAAAAATCCCCAGGTGGTCGAAATTACTCCGGAGGCCTCCACTACGGCTCCTCTTTCTTTCCACTTTCACTCCCACCTTCCTCCCTTCCCTTACGGTGTGGTTGAGGTGTCCGCATAAAAACAAGTGAGACAGTTACCGCGCCTTTCTCTTCCTATAAATCAGTCAATCGAGGCAGCGGAGGCGGCTCGGCTACAGAACCAGTAGCAGGCCCGTGCATTTTCTTTTCCTTCCTACGGCCACAACTTCTGTAGCTGAGCCATCTCTGCTGCCTCGTGCGGACAGAAGAGAAAATAGAGAATAAAGTAAAGGAAAAAGAAGAGGGAGAGAAAGACGCGCGCCGCAACAACAGCCGTCGTCCACCACCGAAGCAGTGGCGGATGCAATGACGGCCTACAATAGATAAAATTCGGTGGCTTGCTAGCCGCGCCGCAAGCAGCGTTGATCTACCGTCCCAGCCCCGTAGGGCCAGGAACTGCCACCCTTCACCGCGTTGTTGTTGTGGCTGTAGGAAGGAAGAAAAGAAAATGCACGGGCCTGCTACTGGCTCTGTAGCTGAGCCACCTCCGCTGTCTCGTGCGGACAGAAGAGAAAATAGACAAGAAAGAAAAAAGAAGAGGGAGAAAAAGACGCGCGCCGCAACAACGGCCGTCGTCCACCACCGAAGTGGTGGCGGGTGCAATGACGGCCTACAGCAGATAAAAATCAGTGGCAGGCCAGCCCCCGCCGCAAGCGGCGCTGACCTGGCAAGCTCTGTGATCACCAGGTGGTGGAAAATACTCCGTAGACGTCCACTACGGCGCCACTTTCTCTTTCTTCTTTCACTCGCATTTTCCTCCCTTCCCTTGGGGGCGCACTCAGGTGTCCACGGTAAGTGTGACAAATACTGCCCCTTTCATTTCCTGTCTAATTATTATTATTATTATTATTATTATTATTATTATTATTATTATTAATATTATTATTATTATTATTATTGTTATTATTATTATTATGTAATGATTGGTTAATCTGTGTTGCTAAGCTGGTTAGGCTCAAAAGGCAACAACATATTTTGCAGCTTTGTTGCATTGTTTATTCGCGGTTCGGCTTTATGGCGGCAAATAATAAAGCCCGCCGCTCTGTCCTCCCGTCACTTAGCTCGCCAAAGTTCCTGTTCTTCAACCGCTTCAACCTCTTGCTTGGCGTTAGCTAGCTGCATCTCGTCTCCGCTTTAACCCATGAGCAACCGGCACGATATCCGTAGGATGGTCAGACTCAGCTTGCCGCTTTCGGCGCAAGGCCCGCGAATACTTCCTCGGCATAGACGGGTCGGCGCACTCGCTCCCTTCTTCTTCCATCGATCAGAATTTACAACCGAAATACAGCCCGCTGCAACGAGAACAGCGCGGTGGCGACCTGATCGTCTCCTTCCAGAGCGTTAGCTCTACTGCTACTATTCCTGAAGGTCATATTACGCTGGGATTAGACCTCTAACGAAGGAATGCAGTCATTAGTCCTGTACGCATATCGGCGTGGCAAGGGTTTCTCCCTGGGCTCGTTGCCATATGTGCAATGTCGGCGTCCAGCCTTGTTGGACTATGGCGAACATGAAGTGACCTCCGAATTTAACCCAGGGCCGTCCGCAAATTTGGCCCGGGCCACCTCCAAACTCGAACCTCATCCGAATAGGAACAAAACCGATGTTCAGCCAAATCGACTGTGGCGAACAGGATGGGTACCTTCAAATTTGGTCCGGTTCACTCCCAAATTTGACCTCGGCCGATTGGGAACAAAATCAATGTTCAGCTTCATTTGAATATGACGAATACAATGGTGACCTTCAAATTTAGCCTGGCCACTCCCAAAATTTGAACTCGGTCGATTTGGACCAAAATCGATGTCCAGCTTAATTCTACTTTGATGAACACGGTGGCGACAACCGAATTTGGACCGGGTCACCCCAAAATATGACCTCGGCTCATTTTGATTAAAATATACTACAAAGTGTTTAAAAATCTTATTAAACAACTTCCGCAACCATATGCAGCTCACACGTCTTGTAATTTTGTTAAGCAACCCAGAGTATAACGCTTGATATTCAAGTTCGTCAGCGTCGAACCGCTACAGATTTTTTTAGAGCCAAAGTCTTGCCAGTCACTAAATGCCAAAAAAATTGTGCAATGAAAAGACGGCACTGAAGGCGCTACCTCCTCTACTCTTAAATCTCAAGCCTCTTCCTAATTGTATCCAGTCAAATAGACTGCGCTCTGTAGAAAGTTATTGTGTAAGCTTCAATACTCAGCCCACATCCAGTGCTGCACTGGTCTCTCTCGATTTTAAAATAATTACAGCTTGTTCGCCTGAAGGTTCACGTTCGTGCTCATCGGAATATTCTTGCTTCCTGGCGAGTGATTTGCGTGGCTGAGGAATGTGCAGGTCAGACATTGCACTGCTCTCAGCGAATGCATATAAGTTAAGAGGAACCATATGTTTCCAGTGCGCCACGCATCCTTCTCACCGTTTTGGGAGCATACGTGGAGCAGGGCCCAGGACTGGTTGTCAGTGTCTAGTATTTGCTGGAAGAACTTTCCTGCGAAAACAGTAAGGGATTTCACGCCCTCTTGACAAGTCACAGCGAAATTCACGAGGTTAGTTTGGCGGAATGAGACAAACAACGGCGCATTCATTTCAGATAACGAAAACTGCGAGGAACTTAAGCTCCACCTTTAAGTGCGTGACGCGATAGCATACGCTTTCTCACCCCGCTTATAAAGCACCGTTTTAACCAAACCGTACGTTGCTGCACGTGCTAGCGGTAACGCGAATGCAAGTGTCCTGGCATGCTGATTCTGATAGCACCCTCCCATGAAAGGAGAGGTCTGAGTCGGCAGTTCCGGCCAAAAGTAAGGCAACCCTACGTTCACTCAGTACGTGGCCATGTCAGCTGCCAGCTACCGACGGCCAGCTCCATGCTCGTTGTATACTATACTCGTAGTTCGTCGCTCACAATGCTGGCGGTGATACCGGATTTTCTGGTAAACTGGGGCTTTAACGCTGTCACGTTAGAAAAAGTAACGAGGGTTATGGTTACGTATACTGCATATGATGCTATAAATAATGAAAGAGAAATGAGGCGCCTAATTGTTATGAGATACATACGAAGGGAGACAATCATCACTGACACCATAAAAACATAAGGAATTTTTCCTCAATTAGCAGTCCAAGGAGAGCAATGGCTCTGGGCGCAATAATTTGTTCAATATTGTTCCTCGCTACGGTTAGGGCATGCACAGGCGTGTGAATCGTTGTTTTCTCCAAGGAGAGAGACCTGTGCAGGCCTAACTGTGGTCGAGAGTCGTCTAAACCTGCTAGCACACTATCCTTCCTGTCAACTTGTTAAACTACTAAAACAAAACAAGACATATTTTCTTCCTTTACTTTTAGTTCATGTATATAAAATTTAAACGGGCATCTGCCGGCGCCCATCTGCTTTTGTGTTCAAACGCAAGAACGATTACGGCACAGAGTTTGCCTTTTAATGTTATTGATAGGCAAATGCACGGCCGCTCGATGTAAGCGCACTTTCATCGAGCGGCCGTGGGCAAATGTATTGTATCACCTACCGTCTCTTTGCAGGTACTGCACGTTGTCTTGGATGAAGAAGTTGTATTGCCTTTTCATCGTTACCGCTCCACCATACCTGGGAAGGCATTAATGCAAACATTAAATGCATTTAGCTTCCATTCTTAGCTAATTTAGGCCAACATCTTTCGGAAACTGCACCCGAACACGAGGTCGGACGTGGCTTTGTACCAGAGGGTGAACATGTAGTTTTCCGTCTATTTAAATGTCATTCGAAAACCGATAAATCCGCTCTTGTTTTGAACAAGCCTCGGTGTCAAAAACGGGGGGGGGGGGGGGGGGGGGGGGGAGGGGGGGGTGCAAACTTAAGCTCCGGCTCGCTTAATTAGCAATGTTTTATGTGTGCCTTATTATCCCGAATATGCTAATTAGCATACAAGCTCAAGAAACCATATGATGCGAGAGACAGCAGACACAGGTTAAACCTCCGGTTTAACGAAGTTGTATGATCGTGCCTGCGTGACCAATGGGCAGTTTCTGACACAGGATCCGATATGTAGGATGAACAATATGTAGTAAAACGGCTAGTGGCAAGCAGAGCCCTTGTAACTACACCCGTTGTCACCGCCGCGCTATGCGTTGGGGGTTGTCGCCATTATCGTCACATTCGTTCTACGCAGCACTCGACATTCACCGCGATTGTCTGCTGAGAGGGCTGATGATCGGGCGAGATTTGAGGCGCTTCAAACAGCGAAAGGTAGCTGTTCAGAGCAAAAGCCGAAACGGATGAACGGAGTTGCACTTCAAAAAACATGTGTTATGGGAGGGCGAAGGGCGCTGCCATGTTGGGCGCTGGGCGGCTTCGCTGCTTCCGTAGCAGAGGAAAGAGTTGACGACACCCTCCCTTAACAGTCCAGTAAAACCAGTTTCTCCGAAGGTCGTAAAATGGTCTACTGCCAGCGCCGGCGGCCGTGTAGCGGAGAAGAAAGGGCAAAAGCACGCGCTAAAGGTTAGGTACGTACTGCAGGTCGTTAAGTGAAGTATATGAGGTCGTTACTGCAGTATCGCGTCGACGCGGCAGCTGACGGTTGAGGCGGATGTCCTAGCGTTCTCTGTATACCGTGTGTAGTAGCATGCGCATGATGGCGTTTGCTGGCATCACCTCCATTTAGCATCTACAGGGGAACTGGTCGCGCGGGTCGTTATAGGTATTCACACGAGAAGTGGTAAATGAAGCCAATAAAAAATGGCTGATGGCAGAAGCCGCTGAGCAATCGAGTGCTGCTGCCAACATACATAAATGAGCCACACTCGAATGCGCTGTTTCTTCCAGTGAATTTCAAGCTTTGCTTCTACTCTCCACGGCGAAACAGGCTGTCAATTTTCCATATTTTAAGATCCCTTTAGGCGTCGCCACTGCCTTGTCGTCCAGTGCGCATAACTGACTATGTCCTTCATAGACTACATGTTCAAATACATCTGCCAGTTTATTCTTACAATGTTACAGGGGTAGTTGCACTAGATATTTACAGATCACAACTGCAGCTCAATTATTTGCACTTCAGAGAATACTAGGGGCCTTTTTCGAGCATCTAAATATCAAGAGTATATAACTAAAATACATGCCATACCCTAGGAGTCGGTACCACATCATTGTACTTCGTTCTGGGTAGTAGATCCTGACGACGCACGGTCGGATGGGCGGGTGAGTGGCGATTTCGAGCCAGTACTTGTCTGAAATCTGGCGCATGCATACGGTTAGAACTCAATAATTCAGAATCTAATGGATTGAAATAAACATTTCGTGAGTTCTTAGCATGTCTGCAATACTATTTCAAATGCAGAAAGCTAGGTTTCATGTTTCTTCGCAGCGACGTTGTATCCGGTAGATTGGTCAGACAGATGGCGAAATATTTCCGTTCTGGCTGACAACATCAGAACAAGAAAGCACGCTAGTCGGCTTCAGTCTAACCGTGGTTCTACTAACCATGCTTTGGCATACTCTGTTCTATGCTTAGCTTCAAGTTTTTTTGCTCGCTGAGTCCAGGTGGCAAGTCACTACCTTTCTGCAAAGCAAGGACTAAGGCACAACACAATGATTGCATTTCTTTCTTTCTTTCTTTCTTTCTTTCTTTCTTTCTTTCTTTCTTTCTTTCTTTCTTTCTTTCTTTCTTTCTTTCTTTCTTTCTTTCTTTCTTTCTTTCTTTCTTTCTTTCTTCGACTTTCTTTTTCATTCTTGGACTCACACCATGACCTAACCAAGGGTGTGTGGAGACCAACCTCAAAATGCCATCGCACTGAATTTAAACAAACTCAGTTTATTAGACTAATATATCAAAAATGTTAGGAATAAAAAAATAAAAAGTTGTTCAGGTGCCAGATATCTTACTATACCTGCACTCTGAGGGCACAGCTGTTGTAGTTAGGGTGGTGGAATTAAGTAGCTTAACATAATGAGACTAAGGCCTCATCAAGTTTCCGAGCATTTAGCTGTATGCTATCCGCAAGGATCCGCCTGTGTACTTTCTGAGCGCAAGTTTAGACAAGGCTATTTCAAAACTTTGGCAAGCCCGTGAAAATCAATCAGTTTTAAATCAGCCGTTGCATAAACGTTAGGCCTATATATAAACATGCTGCAGCACCATAACTGCACCTTTTATACCTCTACAGATCGCATATTGATCAATACGCACTCACCGCATTCCAGTCCTCTGTACCAGCAGTTGGCAATATTGGGCAGCGTCCGTCAGCGGCAACTCTCGATAATGCCAGCAGCGACCATGTGATGGTCAGCATGAGCAGTTCCTGAAAACTCAAGTGTGAAACGCTGTATGTTGTCTTAGCATTTCGCGGCAAAAAAGTGTGACCATGAATGTGCAAAAAATGGCCGAGGCTTAGCTCATCTAGCCCTGATTATACAAGCGAAAGCTTTTGGTGGTGCACCTTGTTAAGCCTCGGTTTATCTGTGGCTAGGCCTTGCTAGACATACATTGTTGATTGCATCTTTCAGTCGCCGTTAAGCGAATTGACTGAGATTCAACTCGGTTGTACCTGGTTATACGGAGGGACAGATCGGTTCAGCATGGTTACGCGCAGTTTTGCTTTAGTTTATCTTTTATATTCCAACCCTTGTTCAATCATTATTGCTCAACCCTTTTGGGCCTATTAAGGCAAAGACCGTCTTACGATCGGTGAAGTAATTCGCCACATTTTGAACGTCCGAGACTTCCAGGTAAAACCCAGGCGGAAACTTCTGGAAAATCAGTTCCAGATCGGTATCCCACTGCGTCATTTACACGTTTTGCCCGCTGTCCCTCAAGACGAGCCACTCCGTCATCTTCGGTTTCTGCTCCTAGTCTGGCACGCTTCCTTTTACGGTCATTAGCAAGTGCTTATTCTTGACGCACAACGTATGCAGGGTGGACAGATTCGGCGCGTCTTCGATTCACAGCCCAACGACTTTTACCTACAACCTTCCATAGTTCTACGAAGCACTGGGCAGCGCCCATAGGTCTCTTCGATTTGGCTTGCACTGGCTGCGTACCAGCTCTGAAAAGTGCTGCAGCGGTGCCAAGTGGTCACGGGAGCGTGCAGTGCCAGTTCCAACACTCGCGTGCGGCAGCTGCCAAAATGAGTACGCAAGCTATAGGACTCTGCAGCCTAGCAGACGCCAACGTGCGCACAGTACATAACATTGCATCGCTTGCTATAGAACGACCATGATGGCTGATTTCGAAGGTTCATTAGACGTACTGCACTCGGAAGGTGACGAATATGACGGCAGTCACGTTGATTGCGACAAGTTCACCAACCTACGCACGTCGGCGCGATCTTCGGCGAAGATGCCATTCATGCGCCTGGGTACAAGAGAACGTTGTAAGTAGTTTCTACGAGTATCAGTTTAAATCAGAGTCCATAACGAGTCGTTTGACTGGTTCTGCGGTAATAATTCCAGAATTCCGGTCTTCAGTCCAAAAGCGCCACTCTGTGAATGTCAGTGACAAGACGCACGTGCCTTATTGCACGGTGTGTACGTTGACTCACAAACGTCTATATTACGTGTTACGTGGGCGACAAGTTTGATGTCGCAGAGTCGCTGTGCACATCGTGATCACGGGTGATGTGAGAGACCTAGGATGTAGGTAAAGACCTTCCCGAAAAAAAAAAAAAAAAAGAGAGAACGTCCCCAGAAGAGAAGGCCCCTGAGGAAGCACCCGATAATAAAAAATGTTCTCAAGGCAAACATCATTCCTAAGAATGAATTTTACCACAATTCACATTGCCGGAAATTGCAGCTTATTGCATTCTTCCTGGACATTGGGAATATATATAACCGTCATTTTGGTCCTAGGACCTCTGAACGCCTGCCATGTTCGAAGGCACGCCAGAGGGCAGTGGGAAAATTTAGTGAAAGAGCTCACCACAACATGCCATATCGCTATAGTTCTTATAGAATGCGTCTGTGCCAGTTCCGCAGCTGATTAAGCAGCTATTAAGAAAGGTCTTAACAGCTAGGTAATATTACCCACGGGAAAAGTTACAAGCGGCTCGGCACGTAGTATTATTGGAGAACCGCCCATGCAGTTCAGAAGTCCCCATTATAGAACAACCTCACACACCTTCTGGTGATGAGACTCAACTCTTGCTGAGGCGACGGTGTAACGTTCTGAGTTGCACTTCCAGGGGCGATGGAGATCTCCCTTTCCTTCGCAAACAAAGCGAAGGCAAGGCGCTGTCACTCTCTCACTGCTGCCATCATTTTTTTTTTAATGAATTGCCCACGTCAGTTCGATGTTCGGTCACTTCCAGGTCGACAGGTGAAAGCGCTGTATAGACATACGTACTTTCAGCTTGCCATGGGGAAACGCAGTCTATGCCTTATAGAGCTGACCGCAAAAGGGAATAATAAACTGCGGGAACAAAAATTACAAATTATTTCCAAGCTAAAACCATAAAAGAATATTTAACGTAAAATCAGTGAACGTCAGTGCCACTAAATTCACCTCTGATAAGCCACGGGTATCAGGCGAGACGAAATCCGGAGCTATCGGTACGTTTGCACCCGTTCGGAGACGCATTTTTTCCTATTTCGCAAATAGGTACTTTTTTTTTTCGGAGATGTTTTTACCGGAACCCTAGAGACCTCAGTCTACTCAGGATTCTTACATCGCTCAGCGGCCAACTCATGCTGGCACGTACGGCTGTGAGGACATGACTCAATTGCAACAGATGCCCGTCTTAGGTCAAGACCAATGTCATAAAACAGGATAAAAAAAAAACAGAAACAAAACCACGTAAGACAACGCACGTGACGGTGTCATATCGTGGCCACAGCTAAATATGTGGCCACAATGCCGCTCCTGACCACAAACAAAATGTTAATAACCAGCATGATGCGTATGGTACCCTGCATACGCAATCATTTGCGTCCGTCCGTTAGAGACGAATCATCCGGGTTCGAACAGATTTCACAAAGCTCTTCTTGATCGAGCGGCGCGCGTACGCCATGCTGCACATTTTTGTGCACCCCCTATGGAGCGAGTTCACGATGGGCGAGAACTCGTGCATAACCATGCAGGGCCCGTATTCCGAGTTTACGTCGTTATTGAAGTGTCGCTACCTCACGTGACCGCGAGTCATCTGATTGGTCGAAATGCCGGAATCGGGTGTTGCCACTACGGAACCGGAAGAGGTGGCAAAAACATGTTACGACGTTTCCACCAATCATATTATTCGAGGTCACGTGAGATAGCGACAGTTCGATAACGACGTAAACTCGGAATACGGGCCCTGTACCTTGACAAAACGAGGAGAGAAAAGCATCTAAGCGATGTAAATAAGAAACATGATCCTTAGAGCATCATCACTTGGGTATTTGCAGCACAAGCAGCCGTTCAGGACACCGCTCGTGCATCGTCTGTAACGACGCTGTCTGGGCTACCGTCAGTTTAGCAGAAAATGACTAATCTCCATAGCGATATATGTTGTTACGTAATATGACAGTCATATTGTCTCGGCACAAAAGAAAATGAATTTCGAATCCAACTGCATTATAGTTACGAAAACGCGGATGAAACGCCCACACGCAACTCTTCCACGATTACCATGAAAGGGCTGGCGCCCGTGCCTTCCCTCTCGATATGCACATCTCACTGGACAAAAAGCATCCATGTTGCAATAACTCAAGAAGCCGAATTATAGATGTCAGTATACTCACCCACTTCTCATATAATCGCATATTGTGCGTCAAGGCACCGGACCGTATAGTGTCCCGGCTAGCGTGAAATTGAAACGAAGAGTACGGTCGCGTCTCGTCGGGAAATGCTCCCTTTCGCTCGGGTCTGACGCAAGGCTTAGCCGCGACGCATCTTCACAATAGCGGAGCATTAGCTCCAGGTTCGAGGTGGAGGGAAGGAAGGTAGAGAAGAAAAGATAAGAACTTTTGGAGGTTAAACGGCTTAAGGATATGGACACCCGTATACAAGTGCGGCGCTCGACCCGTCACCGCGCTCGCGCAGCCTGCGACGCATTGCCATGGTCCTTTCACCATGTCTTCCGAGGTCACGACGAGCGGCAATCTTTTCTCGGGCAGCCTTTAAAAGGAGCACTTGAGCTGCATGATGCCCTACAAGCTCCCCTTTACTGAATGGCGCTTTATGAAAACGCATTTCGAAGTTTTTGTTTGTTTGTTAAAATTATTTTCTAGATAAAGTACGGATGGGTGGCCTCCAAGAGTAGCCCTGTAGACGTTGCAGCACCTTATCTTCCTTTCTATTACGATCGCGTTTCCATCTTCGCGATTAAAATTACATCCGGAAGCGAAACAGGTGATTAGTGCAAAATGTTCACGCAGTGGATGCGACCTTTTCTTTTGCGGAGAGATACGTACTCTGTCCACATATCAAAAAAATATTCTATCAGTTTTGCGGCACTTTTCAGATACAGTCCTATCTTATATTCCTTCTCTCTCTCCTTCTCTTCGTTTTCTTTACCTACGGACTCCTCAGTGTCTAAGCAAAACCCCACACCATTGCGTGCCGCGGTGGTTCAGTCTCGGCATTTTCAGTCACTGTGGTTACTCTATGTCTGTAACACTTTACGATGCCGCAATTTTAGTAGCAGTATACGACATAATACAAGTAGCTCATTAATGTTTGTTGCGCCAGTTTGCTCTCTCCGTTGATATGCTCTCGTCCCAGTCCCGTTGACTGAAGGCGTTTCCAGAACACCCGCAGAGAATATTATGCGTAAGCGCCATGGCAATGCTTTGTGTTGAGGTGTATGAATAACTTCGCCGAGCCCAGACTACCCAGCTTTCGTGACCAGAGGGGCTACATCTCCTAAACCTGCAATAATAGTCGAGTGCCCGGCATGGCCGAACTCCTTCCGTGAGGTGTTTTTGTTTTCGACATGATCCGGAAGAGGACACCACTAACAAACCGGCAGGAATACGTCGATATCTGCTATCTCGCATCGAACCCACGGGCTCACTCCGGCTTTGGCGTGCGTTTCTAGAATACTTCAGGAAAGAAGTCGGACTTGGCCGTTTGTTTGCAGCTCTGACGTGGGGCCCCCCAAATTTAGGAACAGGGTACCCCCCCCCCCCCCCCCCCCTAACCTCGGGGAGGTTCCCCTCCCCGACCTCCATGGAGCGTGTACCTGATTTCTTTCTCAAGGTTTGATTTGTGAAATGCAGAAATAAAGACGTCATAAACAAAAGTTATTTCTCCGCAGGTCACCCGAATCAAAGCTTTCTCTGTATCATCCTGAAAACGTCTTCATGAGGCGGCGATCAGAGGGTTGCTAAAGTCATGCGAGTGCTTTGGTTTGGGTTGTGCCCTTTTCAGAAGTGAACAAAGTTACCACTTGTCGAAAATTGTTTGTACAAACACTCGAACATTAACTGTCTCACTTCTCGGTGGACACCTCAACTGCATTGTCACAGAAGGGATGGGAGGGAAATAGAGAAGAGGGAAAGCGACACCATTGAGGATGGTTTCTGCAACCCAAACACGAGACGCACAAATTGAACAGCTTTTTCATAATTTTTTACCAGCTATATATGCGGCGAAAATGCGGCGAGGTTTATCAAAGAGTTTTGAGGCACAGCACCTCTCATTCAGCCGTTACCTATTTTTTTCTTCTGCTAATATATGCACAGAGCAATAAACAACATCGCATTTACAGTCGTTGTAGTTAGAAGCTAATAAAGAATTGTATCGAGATATCGCTTAACGGTTACACTAATGATAATTGCTAGATTTGTTGGCCTTATAATGGCTCACCTGTATCTGAAGGCGAGATATGCGGTACATGCTTTGCGCAATCACATATGGCGTAAGCGATGGTTGCAGTGCGCTTGAATGTAAGCAGATTTCTCAGCAGAGCCATCGGCCCTGCTTTTTTCTCGACAGGCGGTGTTGTTGTTTTGCCTCAGCATGCTCCGCCGGTACGCTGACGGGAGTTTCCGACGTTTTTTTTTTTTTTTTTCTCGGTGAATATATAGTGTAAGTGCGCACATTCTGAAAGACGCCTTTTGGCCCGCGTTGCGTGTTCTCTTCAAGGCTCCGCCGCCGGCCTCCACTCAGCACACCGTCGACACGTATATATAGTGTGCCAAGTGTCCGCGTCGTCAGATGCCATGTATACTTTCGCACCTACCCATTTACTTTTCACCACGGTTTACACCTTTTTCCAAGCTTAGAATTGTCGTCTCCCCAAGATTGTATATAGACAGCGAGCTTTACAACTACGACTTACAAGCACGAGGTTATGTAGCTGCTGCATATTCAGAGGGCCATTCAGAGATCCATGTAAAACATCGAGAGGACATGCACGAGACTGCACTCGCGCGAATGGTGCTAGTCCCATACGGCCGAAAGTTTCCTCTGCCGTCGCACCGGTTTTGTGCTTGCGTAGAGACGACGCCACGCAGTTGTAGCTATGGGCCTTTTTGGTTGATTTAGGGCTCAGGAGGTGAAAGGGAGTGAGTCCATTGGTTTTATTATAGCTTACCTTTAGTTATCAAGTACCGATTGTGAATGACATTGTCGTGTAGTGTATTCGCTTTTCACATAGAAGCATATATGGCGGAAACGTACTTGTAGACATATACAGTTCAAACTCGGTTTAAAGAAATTGACGGGAACCATTAATTATTTCGTTAAATCGGGAACTTGTTAAACTGAGTGAAGCCTTTCTCGTTCAGTTGATTTGGTACATTCGATTATGTGGTGTAGCGGCATCCAGGAAGCCACCGCGGCATCTTACTGGCAAAGTGCTATTGAGCTGAAAATGTGATGTCCCCCGGAAACAGACGACACCACCCTGCAGCGCGTATGAAAAGAAATAAAAAGAAAGCGTAGCCTCAGTAAGAAGAGCCCCAGAGGACTACAAATTTATCCCCAAGCAAAAAAGTGGGAGATGTGTGGCTGAGTGCGCTTTGTAAGCATCGACCGCGTGGGTTCCTCTTAAGTTAATTGCGTCTATAGCACATCTTTCGTCCCCTCGTGTGTTGTGACAAACTCCCGCAGCAAATAACGGGATTTTATAAAGCCTCTGAATTAAGGACTTTAGGCGTCCACCACTTCACCCGCCATTTGGGGAATTCAATTCAAAATTACAAGTATCGTTTGCACGGCGCAGATTGTGGCGCAAGCGGCACGAAGGCGCTCCGCAATGTTACCGTTGGCTCGCAATCGATACATTTTTCGGACGTTCTCTAAAAGCAGGGCAAAAATCACTTTTTCACCTTCCTTTTTCGGAAAAGAGTTCGTTAAATCTTGACAGATCATGAAATTAATTTCGTTATTTCGAGTTAGTCAAAGCATTGGACCTTATGGATGTATGATGGCGAATCGGCATATTTTCGTTTAATAGAGTTCTGACTGTACCAGTTTGCTAGATGCCTCGTGCGCACACGGAGTATAGCATGTGGCGCCAGGCGGGTTCACTGGATGTGCACAGCCGGTGCCTGGTAAAGTACATGCTGCGTTAAATGCCTCGGAAATACGTCCATTGAAAAGCTGCGCACATCCGTGCGTTGCGTGTGGATAGTCTATGCGCCCATATAGGGTACACGAGTGTGTACAGTGCATGGTCGCTGCTTTTTCAAACAATTTCCTACCTATTCGAAGCCGGCAGTCGGCACTTGTACTATAGAGGGCACTGTATATTTACGCATGCTGGGTCACAGAGACCATATTGCACGTCAATTCCTCGATATTTTATTAGATTGTAGTGTAAAATAAAAATTAGCAGTTCGACTTTTGCAGACGACTAATACTTTCTATGCGTAATGAGTCAACGATAGCAGAGCTTGCTCTGTGGTCAGGGGTCCTCGGCGACAAAAAATACGAACCGGATTCTCTCATTGAACAGCCCGGTGACCTTGCAGGGAGCACGGAAACAAGGTGCCAAGGCTGAATGTCACTGTTGCCTCATTATACCGAACTGAAAAGGCATTGCAAGAGCCTGCCACGGTAGTACATCCACCGAAAGAGCACATGTCGAGTCACAAAAAATGCCACGTTCACGAGTAAAATCGCAACAATCACATACACACGTCTTCCATCTGCAGACGACATCCGTAAATTTTCTCTGTATCATCAGCAATGCCCTCATAAATTACACTTTTTTCCAGGGTTCATGAAGGAGCCCTCGGGACAGCGAAACGCGTGCGCGAATTGCTTAATATGCCGAAGAGGACCATTGACGCGGTTTGAAGCCGGGCTGTGCTCTTCGCTTTCTCCCCGCGTCGCCTCTTGATTGACGTTCTCGCAAAAATTGTAGCCATAGTAGATAAAGAACAGCTGCCTCTGGTCAAACTGTGGCGCCTTTGTGAAGTAGAAGTTGAGGCCTTCCCTCTGTGTCCATTGGTCAAATGCCTCAATAGCCAGCTTGGCAGCCATAAGATCCAGCATGTCCGAAGCTGATGTCTTCTCCCAGTCGACGCGTGAGCTCGCCCCGTATCCACTGGCCGAAGCTACCATCTCCGCGTAACTCTGCTGCAGGCATCCGCGCATGTTTTCGAACACAGAAGCCGGATCGGACGAGCTGGAGTTGTAGTAGAACCCGTAGGATAGCGAATACACGTAGCCCAGTATAACCCGGAAGATGCGGAAACCGGCACGCGCGACGTGAAACGCGTACATTCTCGTGTCGCCGGACATAAACGGGTCGAAAACTGGAAGCGGTATCTCGAGATGCCTGAACGGGGAGCCGAGCGTTGGCCATGTCCTTAAAAAGCCTTGGTCCCAACCGGTCCGAAGGTCTTCATCGTCGGCAGTCTCAGCGGGACCCCTTTTCCGCTTAATGGCTCGCTGAAGCCAGAAAAAGATAAACGATGACAGCGAGCTACTCGAGTCTTCCTTTGTGAAGCCGGCGAAGTACTTCTCCCGAAACGTCCTGTTGAAAAATCGCTGTGGCATCAACGGTTCCCAGTCGACGATAGCAAGGCGACTGGCGACGTGCTCTGCGAACTCCCGCGAGAACCGCTGGCTGAAATCGCCGCTGAGGAACGCGAAGAGGGTTGCATTAAGGTGGTCCATGACGATAAACTGCAGCACCTTCCAGGTCAGCTTGGTTACGGAGCGGTCGTACGCAAGCAGCATTACGAGCGCCGGCTCGAAGCGGTCCAGGAGCCGGAGACAGTACTGTCCCGCCGGCAGGGGTTCGGGAAAGCGAGGGTTTCGGCCGTACGCGATAGAAGCCAGATGGTGACGAAGCGTGGCGTTGTCGACAAGTGGGGATAAAGCCATGCAGATGCGAAAGGCCAGATAGTTGAGAAAGTCGGCCTTCCTCAGCGCCTGCTGCACCTTCTCGCTAAAGCTGACCAAGTACTCGAAGTTGGGCGTCTCGACAAACTGATTGAGAGCGACCATTTTTTCGCCGAACGCCTCCTGGGCGAGCAGAGACCAGTGCAGGACGCGGGAAGGTGGCAGGTGGTCGAGATGTGTCGTGGTGCACTCGCTCAGCGGGTCGCCGCAGTCTGGAGCTCTTTTAGGCGCGCCTCGTCTCGCCAGGTCCATCTCGACGGCGGCAACGTTCGTAGACAGGGGTTTGTGGAGGTGTTCCATGAGTACCCTGTGGGCCTTGGACAAAAAGAGGAAATAGGCGAGCGGGAGGCCGTCGGCATGACCGACGAGCAGCTTGGGTTCGGAGATAGAGATAATTGGATGCGCTGCTTCAGGGTGCTGCACGACGGCCAAGTGGAACAAGCTGTCTTCACCCAACAGTCGGTGAAGACTACCTACTTTGGAGGATACATCGGCAGCCAGAACGCGGTCAGTCGTCGAGTAAGGCCACTGTTGCAGGCCTATCATGTAGAATAACATCGTGATGAGGTCCCCGAAGAGGCCAACTGGCGGGTCGACGCAGGTGTCGAACAAGAACTTGGCCGCCGGCAGCTCGCTGTTCTTCCAGCCCAGAACACTAAGCAGAAAACGCGAGTGTGCGTCCAAGATATCGTAGTCTACGGAGGTCCTGTCCTGGGAGCTGCTTGGCGGGTGCCTGTCCATCCACGTCGAACAGACGTAGGCGTAGAAGTCGTCGCACGGGTCCGCGGACGCGTTGACAGCGTCCAGGATGCGTTCGGCTTCGCGGTCGCATGGCCGCGATGCGCAGGGGTCTCGGTGCGGCGCAGCATCGTCGGTTTCAGCGCTCGGAGGCAGCAGTAGCGTGGACGCGTTCTCGGGCTCTTCGTCGGTGAAGTTGAACAGTATGTAAGAAGGCTTGGGCCGTTTAGGCACAACCAGATAGCTGACCAGGCCCATGGCCACGATGGTGAGGACGATTAGCAAAGTTACGAAAACGGCGTAACTGCAGACGCACACGTATCGCCGAGGTGCTATAAGCGTTTGCGTATCTAGCATATCGTTAAGATTAGAACCTTGTGATCCAGGCCTGGCTGCTTCCTTCGGAGGGTCGCAGACGCGCTTCTTCTTCTAGGTCGCCTCACGAGCGGACCAAACTCCTCCTCTTTGTTCTCCCAAACTGTTGCAATTTGCACGAAACGCAATGCGGTTTGTTGTGTGTTTTCTGTGTTCAGAGATAAACGGTCGGTGGGAAAAGGGGCCATAGAGGTCGAACTTTATGTTCACTGCCTCTTTTAGACTGAATGATATTTTATTCTTCTCCCGGGTTACAGATGCAGTGCGCCGGCCACATAATTACCGTTGGCGCGTTGGCATAACTACAATTATTTGCTTTACTAAAAAGAATTTCTGCACTGGCACCCTACATCCGGAAAGCGCCACCTCCATCTGGTACAATACAGTGAATTGTTGGTGCCACCCTAGGAGGTTATAAATAGGACTCCTATATGAGCCATGAGCCAGGAGCCAATTAAGGCGGAACAACCCCGAACTAGCAAGAAGTTGTTCTTTTAATATGGCGCACTGTAAAACTGTTAAGCGCGCCATCGCCTCATTTCGCATTGAGTCCTCGTTTTCGAAGTCCTGTCCGCATCAAATGCATTCTAGTTTAGAAAATCAGATTGGTCGCCTTTTGGCTGTTGGCTTCCCCTTCGTGCACGTTGACTGCCATCACCCCACAACCCTCCTCCAAAAAATAAAACGCTGCACCAGTCCGCCGAGTCCTGAAGGGCGGGGCCCCGCGGTAAACCCTGAAGTTATGCCCTATGTACACAAAGTGTCACACAATCTGAAGAAGATGGCTAACAGGCACCGGGTACCACTAGTTTTTTTCAGCCCCTAACAAGTTGAGTAAACTTGTACCCCGGATTTGTGGTGCTGATCGCCCAGGGTGCACAATAAAACACCAGCGTTCTTTCATCTCCTGTGTGGAAGGAGTGGTATACGAGATACCTCTGACCTGTGGACGCTCCTATATAGGGCAAATGGGTAGCTGTATTAACAAACGCCTTGGGGAATATGGCAAAAAAAAAATAGATAGCAATAAAGATAAATATACCAATTTGGTCGGACATGTCAACACATGCAAGTGCGAGCCTCGACTAGAAGAGACGAGGATTCTAGGCAGGAGCAAGAACAAACAAACTAGGCTATTATTTGAAGTCTCTCATATTAAGAAAAAGGCAGCCTTGTGCGTCAGAGATACGTCAGTGAATTTGTATGTGGCTCTGCCTTGTCGTGGCGGAGGGGCTTGCGAAACTCGATGAAGTCGTGAGCTCTGCTGTGTAGGGCCACCCAAGATAGACAGGTCACGGCAGAGAGTTCTGACAAAATATGATTCACTGGAGAAGGTAATGGCAACCCACTCCAGTATTTCCTGCCAAGAAAACCCTATGACTAGTCACAATACCATTAATGATATGGCGCCGGAAGATGAGCCCCCCAGGTTGGAAGGCGTCCCACATGTTACTGGGGATGAACAAAGGGCGATTCCTAGTAGCTCCAGGACGAATGAAGCGGCTGGGCTAAAGCCAAAAGGACGCTCAGTTGTGGATGTGTCGGGAAGCGACCGGAAAGTCCGATGTTGCAAGGAGATATATCACATAGCAACATGGAATGTAAGATCTATGACGCAAGGTAAACTGGATGTCGTCAAGCGAGAAATGGACAGATTGAACATTGATATCTTGGGTATCAGCGAGCTCAATTGGACCGGAATGGGAGAATTTAACTCCGGCGACCATTATGTCTTTTTTTGTGGGCGCGAATCCAAGAGAAGGAATGGGGTCGCTCTCATAGTAAACAGAAGAATGGGCAAAGCAGTGCTAGGGTACAACCCCAAAAACGACCGATTGATTTCACTTCGGATCCAAGGTCATCCTTTCAACATAACAGTTATCCAAGTCTATGCACCGACCACTGCAGCTGAAGAAGCTGACGTTGAGAGATTTTATGCGGACCTACAATGCCTTTTAGACCTCACCCCATCATCAGACGTCGTTTTTCTCATAGGAGACTGGAATGCTAAGGTCGGGAGTGAAGAAATATCCGGAATTATAGGCAAGTTCGGTCTTGGCGAGCCAAATGAAGCTGGGCAGAGGCTAGTAGAGTTTTGTCAAGAAAACAACCTGACCATAGCGAATACTCATTTTCAACAGCACAAGAGGCGCCTGTACACATGGACTTCATCGGACGGTCTGTACAGGAATCAGATCGATTATATTCTTTGCCGGCAGAGATGAAGAAGCGCTATACAAGCAGTAAAAACAAGGCCTGGGGCCGATTGTGGCACCGATCATCAGCTTCTTGTTGCCAAAATTAAGCTTCGATTGAGGAAAACGCAGAAAACTAGAAGGCCTTTCAGGTATGATCTGGATCAAATTCCATTAGAATATGCTGTGGAAGTGAGGAATCGATTTCAAGAATTAGATCTAGAAGACAGAGAGCCCGAAGAGATGTGGACTGATGTTCGTGATATAATACAAGAAGTTGCTACTAAGGTAGTTCCAAAGCAAAAGAAATGCAAGAAAGCAAGCTGGTTATCTGAAGAGGCTTTGCAAATAGCTTAGGAAAGGAGGATGGCAAAAGTTATGGGGGAAAGAGAAAGATACAAGGTTCTCAATGCGGACTTTCAGAAAATAGCAAGGAGAGATAAGAATGCCTTCCTGAACATACAGTGCCAAGCAGTTGAGGACAACAGCCAATTAAGGAACACAAGAGCTCTGTATAAGACAATCAAAGATATCAAAGGAAGCTTCTTGCTAAGCAAGCGTGATAAAGGACAGACAAGGCAAGGACCTCACTGAAGCTTCAGAGATAAAGAAGAGGTGGCAGGAATACACAGAAGAACTGTACAAGAAGGACCCGAATGTGCAAACCCAACATAAGACGGTTGTGATTACTGATCTCGAGCCGGGCATCCTGAAGAGTGAAGTTGAATGGGCCCTAGCCAGCCTTGCTAAGAGCAAAGCTAGCGGAATTGATGGCATTCCAGCTGAGTTGCTTCAAAACATCAACCATGACGCTGTTAACGTTCTGCATACATTATGTCAGAAGATTTGGACAACCCTGCAGTGGCCACAGGATTGGAGGAGGTCAGTTTACATCCCCATTCCAAAGAAAGGCAGTGCCAAAGATTGTTCCAACTACCGCACGATCGCGCTTATTTCGCATGCTAGCAAGGTGATGTTGAAAATCCTCCAAGGTAGGCTGCAGCAGCATGTGGATCGGGAGCTTCCGGACGTGCAAGCTGGGTTTCGCAAGGGCAGAGGAACTAGAGACCAAATTGCTAACCTTCGCTGGATCATGGAAAAAGCAAGAGAGTTCCAGAAACCCATCTACTTCTGCTTTATTGATTATGCGAAAGCGTTTGACTGCGTAGATCACAGCAGATTGTGGCAAGCTCTCCATGAGATGGGAGTTCCAATTCACCTCATCTGTCTCCTCAGGAACCTGTATGAAGGGCAAGAGGCCACCGTCAGAACTGGGCATGGTCTTACTGATTGGTTTCCGATTGAGAAAGGGGTGAGGCAAGGCTGCATACTGTCGCCCTGCCTATTTAACCTATATATAGAGTGCATCATGAGGAAGGCCGGTCTGGGCGAGTCTTCAGCTGGAGTGAAGATTGCTGGAAAATGCATCAACAAGCTTAGATATGCGGATGATACCACTTTAATGGCAGAAAGTGAAGTGGAACTCAAAAGACTTCTGATGCGCGTACAAGAAGAGAGTGAGAAGTTTGGGCTTAAACTGAACATTAAAAAGACAAAGATCATGGCGTCTTGCCCTATCAAGTCCTGGAGCATCAATGGACAAGAAGTGGAAGCTGTGACAGATTTTCTCTTCTTGCCCGGGCTCCAAGATTACCTCGGAAGGAGACTGCAGCCATGAAATTAGGAGACGCCTGCTTCTGGGAAAGAGAGCAATGGTTAGCCTTGACCGCCTAGTAAAGAGCAGAGACATTAGTCTGCCAACCAAGATCCGTATAACTCGTGCTATGGTCTTTCCAGTTGGGATGTATGGATGCGAGAGTTGGACTGTGAAAAAGGCTGGCCGCCGAAGAATTGACGCGTTTGAATTGTGGTGCTGGCGAAGACTCTTGAGAGTTCCTTGGACTGCCAGAAGATCAAATCAGTCGATATTGTCGACCATAAACCCTGACTGCTCATTGGAGGGTCAAATTTTAAAGTTAAAGCTCAGCTACTTTGGTCATCTGATGAGAAGAGAGGAGTCGCTGGAGAAAGATTTGATGTTGGGAAAGGTTGAGGGTCGCCGGAGAAGGGGTAGGCAGCGAACGCGATGGTTAGATGGCATCCTCGAGGCACTGCAGATGAAGTTATGTGATGTTAGGAAGATAGTGAGAGACCGGAAAGCGTGGCGTGACATCGTCCATAGGGTCACGAAGAGTCGGACACGACTGAACGACTGAACTGAACTGAGTATGATTTCCTTTGTAAAGGTAGAGCGCGGTGATAAGCCACGACATTTTTTTTTAATGTGGCCGTAGCCTGACGGTATGCACGTGCATGACTTCTGCAATAAACAGTTCGAAGATGGCGCCTGTTCGTTACTACGAGCACTGTACACTAAATTGTAAAATGGAAAAGCGCAGCAGGCTAACGATCCGGCAGTCGAAAGGGAGGAGTAATTTAAGGAAATGAGTGAATCAGTTCTGTCGCCCTTCTGCTGCTCGAGTACACACTGCGAGATGTGTAACAGCGCGCTAGCCGCCGGAATCACGATGCCAGAAAACGTCATCACTTGGCCAGATATGGCGGCGCCTAGGAAACATGGCACAGCCGCCCTTGTATAAGCCTCAGAGACGCTTATAAGAGGGAGAACAAAATGCAAGAGGCTGTTGAATTGGGGGGAAGTGCGCTCATTGTTAGGCTGAAGCGTGAAGAGACAGGGACGAAAAAAAAAAAAAAAAACTCAACATACGTACATGAGTCCTTTATATGCAAGTGCTCGCGCGTCTTTATACTTTCCTTTCGTCCAAGTCCGTTCGCCCTTTATATCGCCCTGTACGTGCCACTCAAGATGTAGTTGGTCAGGGCGTATTAGGCTTAGAAGAGTTCCTGTTGAGCTCGTCTTCGTCTGTCGGAGCTCGTCGGCGTGAGATATCGCGAAAAAAAAAAAAGAGAAAGAAGCAACTGTCTCGAGGCAAACCGGGAACTGCGGAAGGTATGTAGCGGGGAGTTCCATGTGCTATATCTTTACAGTGAAGGAGGTCTCCTCAGTGAGCTTGTTTTCTAGCAATCCCAGGCACATAGCATCCGGGTATCAGGAGTATCGGAGAAGATTATTACCATGCAGACGACGTCGAGTTATAACGAATGCTAAAATAGGCGACGCGTCGCAAATGTAAAGCGGGTTTACATATTCCAACCAAGCTTCTTCGTTATCGTTGGACTTTCAATGTGACGGCTTTCAGCTGGAGGACAGTAACGTGACTGTACTAATATCTGACTGCATTATGATGTGTCTCTGAAGCAGATGTAACAGAAAAGAGCGGTCGTGGCTGCTTGCATTTTCGACTGCGGCAGGTGGCCGAAATGTATTGCGAAACCAACCTTGAGCAGATTTTAAGACATACGTTAAAATGCTCTCAAGGGTCAAAATTGATATGAATTCTTACATCTCTGTGTGCCTCAAATAAACCGAAGCTTGAAGCTAGATGAAAATATACATTAGCTTGCATGTAGCGGACTTAGTTCTCTAATTCATTGAACTCCGCTCCGTATCAATTTCGGTGTAAAGAACTATTAAAGCTTTTACTTTAAAATTGAAGAAGCAAATCAGCACCGACAAGATATTGAGTCTCCCTTCCAAAATTACAAAGGCGCAGGAATTTATCTCCAGTCAATTTTTCCAAGCTTATGAGTTCGTAAAGCTTAGCGGCTATTTTCGAACTAATTGTGATTGTTTGCAATCAGCAGCTGACAATAACGCCTTGTGAATGCGCATTTTAATTTGGCAACGATGACTCCAAGTTGGTAAACTCAAATTCCTTCCATTACGACCACGTGCCCTTCCTTAGCCTGCGGCATATCTCACACTGTGTAATGCACATCTGTCAATAAATGTACCAGAAAACGAAGAAGTTGCACTGAGTTCCGAATATCTTGAAGATGTCCTGAAATGTCCATAATGATCACAGATATCTTTTTCTACAAAGGCGTCTACAGGACGCTTTTTCATAGTCGTCTACGAAACTTCTTTAGTCGACACGTTTGTAAACGCTCTTACGAGATATTTACGTCTTCACCTACGCAAGTTTCGAAATGTTTAAAGGAGTATAGACACCAAATTTTGGTGACATTTTTTTTTGTTAATGATGCGTAACACATATATCCTGTATGTCGTTCTGCACGCAGTTTTCGCCTACGACTACTAAATAATTTCTAAGTGAATTTTCTCCCCAGTTTCAGTTTCAGCAGCCGAGAGATGGCTGTGACGTCACAATCAAGTTGACGCGCGGCATGAAAAGCAGCGATATAAACGCCGATTCTTCACTTGTAGTGGTTCCTGTTTTTGAGGTAGGCTGGCTTTATCATCGTAGCGAAATCAAACAACAAACAAAATTGTATCGCTGATTTCTCATCCTTCACGTGACCTAGATTTGACTTTGACGCCATAGCCATCGCTCGGCCGTTGAAGCCGAAACAGGTGAGAAAAGAAATTCGATTATAAATTATTCAGCAGTTGTGGCGAATATATGACGTGGTGATCCGTTTACGCTAATGTTTAATTAGGCATCATTACACAGGATAAAACACGAACCCAACATTTACGTGTCTATAATCCCTTACAGGGCCACTGTCCACCCTCCGGTCGAAAATATTTTCTTCCCCGGTGGCTGTGATACTTCGCCCCCAGAACGCAAGGCCGCAAGATGTTTTTGAAAAGAGTAGCTAATAACGCAGTTACAGCCACCCCAATCACCCGATTCTGTCGTGTTTCTCTCCTTCCGTTCCCTCGCAAAGATTTTTCACTCTCCTACCCGGTCGTCTAGCCTCCGCAAGACAAATTCCCCTTCCTCCTCCGCGTTTGGCGGGAGGTGGGGCATGGCACTCCGCCTGCGCGAAAAAAAAAAAAAAAAAAAGAAGAAGAAAACGGGCGAGGGAGAGCGCGCCTCTGGATTCTGTCGGGCCGTGGCAAGGGAAAAGCGCGCAGCGAGGGGTAGACAGCCATACTTCACCCTCAGACAGCGAGACGGACCAATGGACGTCGTTCGCGGGATATACGTCATTACTGCGGCTCGATGGGCCAGCGCAGGAAACGGGGAAGCTGGCTCCCCGAAGGAGAGCATGAGAGAGCTTTGATTTGTATTTTCGTTGCTTTGCGGCGCGCGTGTCAAGGTAGCATTTTGCACAGACTATCTCCGGTAACTGATCGAAACACTGGGCTCCTTCGCCTAAAAGGTCCTTTAATTCCTGGACAGCGGCCCTTTAAGCAAGTTATCTTGACGACATCCTGCTTCAAAATTCTGGAGGACGTGCTTACAAGACGTTTAAGCACGTGCTACATAGCCGTATATGCATGCTGCTGTTCTACATTTACGCTTGACGGGAAAAGCTTATAAATCGCGTTACCATCGGAAGCGTGACAGCAGAAAAAACTCAATTTACAAGTGACCCATACATGCACGTATGCACAGCTTCATAGGCATAAACACATTGACCGAGACATGCTATTCCGATTTATGTGCGGGATGCATAAACACAAAACGCTCCTTCCACTTATAATTAGAGCAGGCGTCTTGTTATGATAAATAAGCCGTCTTATAGATGCCTCCCGAATGTTTACAAAATATCCTAAAATGATATGCAAGGCATTTCAAATATACTGGCACATCTTATAGCCGTCTTTTAGCTAATTTAAAGCACCCGTTTTTTTAAAACTACAAGACGGCTTGCAAGGCTTCATGCAGATATACCTCAAATAAAAATTCTAGATCTCTACAAATTTGTGCTTGCATACCTGACTACTAGATATCTACAAAAGGTTTGCATAACAATCTGCGGCAGAAAACATAGATCACAAGCAGGTGTCCCACCAATATAAAAGCGCTGCCAGGTCGCTTACTGAGCTGACAAACACATCTTGGAGCCACAAAAGCCTAGAGATCTAAAATATTTAATACTGCATAAAACGCGTATATGATACTTTATTTTAGAATTTAAGACATATTTCCCAGACGCCTACGAGGCCCCTATGATTTTATGTGAAATGCATGCATATAAAACAGCTTTCAGTTTTTAGTTTAGTTTTGTGATGGTAAGAAGATTTTCAACAGTATACGTTGGATTTGAGCCATGCAGACTAGCGTCAATTCATCAAGAATAAGGTAACACCCACGGAAATGCGATACATATAGCTTTCCTGGCAGTTTTCCCCATGAGCATGATCATAAAACGATGAGCGAATTGGTTCTTCAGTGGATTATGGTGAGTGCAGTGGTTCGTGCTCCTTCATTTTCCTTTATGTTTCTTGTGCTTGTATGAATGACTTTGGGGTGGTCTGTGTTAAGCGTACGTCTAGTTCACACGGAAGAAACCTTGGTCAGTTGAGACGGCATGTTTATAATTGCGAGATATCTCATGTCGTCCTGTAGACAGGTTAGTGCTCAGTGAAAAGTCCTTAATTCATAGACGTATAGAATATGTCTTTTGGACATCAATACAAAATGACCTGCGAGGCGAACAAGTCAGCTTAAAAAGGTGGGTGTATTATAATTAGCTAAGCCAGCTAGAATATGGCTACCAGCGGCATCAAAATGTTTGTCGTGGTGGATGAGTTGGCGAGCTGCGGAATCCATCTGGGCGGGATTTCATCCCGGTCGCGGCAGCAGCTTTTCGATGGAGACGAAAAGCTAAGGTATCCGTGTGCTGTGCTATGCCGGTGCGGGTTAAAGAATTCCAGGGGGTCGAAATTTCCGGAGCCTTCCGCTGCGGCGTTTCTCATAGCCCGAGTCGCTTTGGGACGTTAACTTGTAAACCAATCCAAACCATGAAAGCGTTAAAAAAATAAAGCGTTCTACAATTATATTAAGAGACCTTGTCATATCACATATTATAATTACAAACTGTCCAGGAGGCCTGCTGAGATGTCTATAAGACAGTTTATTTATTTCGCGATCCGCCTAATACAGCCATCCATGCAGCAGAGTAGTTGATGTTGGAATGATGTTGAAAGCTTACTCCATCTTTGAGTTCTCTTTGTGTCCGGTAAGACGTCTTGTAGCTTAAAAAGTTGTGTATTACGTATCTATTGTAGGCTACAAGCTTCATCAGGGTGTTTAGAGATATTTTGCACATTCTCTCGAGACATCTTGTAAACTTTCTGTCTCAGGGGTGAGTAGACGGGTGCAGCGCGGCGTATGGATGGGTTTTCACCTTTCGGCTCAGCCTCGCACGTTGCTCTACACTATGCTCAGTCATAGCCTCCTGGCTCAGTGGTAATGAGGTTTCATACTGAGCTGGCTCGGCAGATATAAAAGTTGACATATAGCATATGTTCAACGTTAATAGAAAAAACTATGGTTGGTGTGTGGGTTAACGTCCAGAAACGGCCTAGGTTACGAGGGACGTGCTGTAATGGAAGCCTTCACGGCTGCCGCCTGCCGCGGCCGGTAAGCGGAAGGGGGTACGAACAGGGGAGGAGGAGGAGGCATTTATAATAAAGAAAAAATATACTCGATTGGCCTATGAGTTTGAGACAGTGTGCAATATCTGTTCTTGTCCTCTCGGTCTTACTGTGAGTCCAATCTGCTCATTATTTTGCGATAGAGAAAGCCCCACGTGCACGGCTTTTCCTACAACCGGCATGGTACAACGCGTTCTGCAGCGCCTGTTCACGTCACCCACGACCGGTCTCGCGCTCTCCATCGCTCTCCCTCGAGACCGGCCGCAAGCCGGCCGTGCGTCACCACGCTAAGTGCGAAGTTTAGGTTTAGCCAGCACGCGCTTCTCGGCCGGCAACGTTGTGCCTTTCTGCCGGTTGCAAATGGCGGCGAAACTGATATTCGGCTCCGCGCTTCTTGTGGCGCTTTTGGCAATCGCTTTCGTTTATTTCGAGCCCATTCCGCGCGAAAAGTACCCCGGTCCCATACGTAAGGTACACAGCGAGCTGCTGAAGTCGGCGAGGTATGTGGGCAGTTTCTTTTGCCGATCAAAGGTAACCGCCAAGGGTGTGTTCACCGCTGAAGAGCTAGCAAGGTACGACGGCAGCGGCGAATCCCTCGGTCTTTATTTGGCCGTGCTGGGACGCGTTTACGACGTCTCCAAAGGCGCTGAGCATTACAGGCCTGGAGGCGGCTACTCACAGTTCGCTGGTAAGTGAACTTCCGCGTGCTGAAGCCGCGCCGTACTCTTTCGGCAATGCGTGCACTTCCTGGTGCGGGGTCACGACTGATGTTTTCGGCGTTGCTTTTTTTTTCAGGCCGAGACGCATCGAGGGCCTACATAACGGGCGAATTCACCGAAGAAGGTCTAACGGACGATCTCAATGGACTGTCGGACGAGAACCTGCTGTCTTTCTCGCAATGGGTGGATTTTTACGAAAAGGACTACACCTTTGTCGGTATGGTGAAAACTCTGCTTCATTCGTGTTATATACATAACAAAAAACAAAACAAAACAAAAAAACTGCTCGTAGCTTTAAACTCTAGGCAGGTAAAGAGGGATTGAAGCTGTGCGAAAGTTTGCTTCGCTTGGTTGTGCATTTTGATGCTTATTAGGTGGTGGAACGTGGACAGGAACGGCGAAAAAGGGGGCGTGGCCTAATTCTTTGCAGCGCCTGGTTTCTTGTGGGAATGCTTTCGTCATAGAAACTATTTCGGAAATTGTGACGTGTATGGGCCTGAACCTACGGCCCATTTGTGGAGCGCAGAGGAGGTGGGCAATGTTTGTCGACGCAAATTACGCAGGTTGTCTTTATTTTTGCATAAAGCTGTTTTTAATTTAGAAATGGCGCCCACACGTACTAACACGTACTATTTGGTCGAAGTCAATAAATAAAAAAATCCACTTTTAAATCTGAGCTGCATTTGAAACCTCTGTTCTAAGTTGAGCCACAGTAGGAAGGCCACAGGGAGAATATTGTCTTCTGCAGTGTATATTATTTAGCTCTGGTTATTGCAGGACCTGATGCTTTAAATCGCTTCACTGAGTTATGTATACTTATCGATCTCTGCTTTTCCTCAGTATGTGCAGTGTCTAGCACAGACTCTTGCATCAAATGAGTTCACCACTGGTGATATTGCAACTGGTGTATTGATTATATTGTGGTGCATGTGCTAAATGGTTGAAAATAGCTCCAATAAGCTAACATAGTTTTGCATAGCTCTCTAATATATCAGTAGCACAATGCTATTGGCAACATAAATGGCCTAAAAATTTTACCATTAAGATTTTTCGTCACCAGCTTTGCTTCTTTCCTTTTATTGAGCTAATCAGGATGAGTCAGCATTGTGCAGACATTTAGACGAGGTGGACACTATCACTGCGTCCAGACTAAGTTTTATTTTGTTGTCCCTGTCGAAGGAGGTTTATAAATAAATTAGAACTGCTTGTGTATCTAAAACTATGAATGTATTCTTGAAATCTCGTTAGGTGTGAATCTAGATTCACATTTAGAATTCCTAATATAGTTGAATGTGTGCTGTAAATTGAGTGATTGCTTTTAAGCTCCCTATCAAATAGCCATTAAGTTCTGAGTTCATTCCATAACATTGCTTTAACAGGAAGGAGAGCTGAAGTTTCCCACTGTCACACGCTTTTGAGGTTTGAATTGTAATTTTGACCTCGGCTGTGTGGTCCAGTGAGGCAGGTTAGAATTTCTCAATAACTGCTCTAAACCGTCTTCCTTTGTTTAATCTGAGGGTTCATCATTTTTTCTTCTCACAACAGGCAAGCTGGCAGGTCGGTACTACACTAATGATGGCCAGCCAACTGATGAGTTGCGGACAGTCTGGGCAGCCATAGAGAGGGCAAAGGAGAAGGAGTACCTGGCCCATGAGAAGAGCAAGATCTTCCCTCCCTGCAACTCTGAGTGGACTCCCCAAAAGGGAAGCAGCGTCTGGTGCAGCAAGAGCAGGTGAGACCCCTGTTTGGGAGCGCTTCTTTCTGATTGAGGCATGCACTCTTGGACCTTGCTAGGGTTGTGTTGTCCTCACCGTGTCAGTACATTTTTGCAGTATCAATGTCAAAGGAAATACAAGGCTTGCCTGAAAAGGCAGACATGCTAAATATCAGTTAATGGCTTATTCGAAGCTAAAACAAACTTGTTTATGTCAAGTGCTTGGTAAACTTCATCTTCCGGGCAACTACTTATTTAGCAATAATGACATTGAAGCTGATCGCTTCGCAAGACAGTTCTGAAATTGTGTTGTTTTCCTCGGGATGTAACCTTCATCAGTGGGGAGGTGCATTCAGTACCAGTACACCAACTTTCGTGCTATAGTAGAAGAGTGGCAATGGCTGTTTTGCCTTGCTTTGTACCACTGGACCGTACTGGTTGTCTCCAAAATGAAAGAATGCCTTGAAGCAGTGTGAATTTCACCATAAGAGAAGGTAACCTGTGCAGTGCAGCAACGCTGTCTCTCAAGCATGTAGCCAGGAATTTTTTTACAGGAGGGGCACAAGGTAATTTGCTGTAGTGTGCTGGGAGTTGCAGGGGAGGTCCTGAAGGGACATTCCTGGCAAGAGAACTGGAAAGACCATGGGAACAAGTGGGGTAGTAAAATTAGCTGAATTTTGAGGGAAGGGGGGTGCATTCCTCCTGCTCTGGTTAGCAAATGCCATCATTGTACAGGCATGCAATAACTGTGGTGCACCGTTGGCAGAAGTGGACTGCCACCGCTAGGAACTGTATAACAAATGGCATGCTGCTGGGAAAGGTCGCATGGGTTTATAGCTAACATTTTTCTCTCGTTCACGTAGTAAACGCTTAAAATCCAGGAGACAAAAACATATGAACATCACTCATTCACTGATGCTTCAGAATGGACAACTTCAGATGTCATACAGATGACATATTGGGGCTCAAAATGGTGTTTGCTTCGTCGGCAACCATAAGGATGGAGTGTGCACATATTTATGACCGAAGCTTGCTTTCGTTTCTGCTTAAATTGTCAGTGCAGTGACAATTTTTTCCATGAAACAGCTTGTGTTCCTGCGGTCGACAGTCCATTGCCAGCTAACTAAAACTGTCACATCTTTTGTTAGAATCTTTAGTCTTATATAATTGTGTAAAGATAGAAAGAGGCAGCAAAGACAATGGAGGTGATGTATCATGTTTATTTGCATGGTGGACCTACTTGCTTAATGAGCCCACTGTAGACTTTTACCATTAAGAATTTGTTTTCTTTTGTAAGAAGATAGTTTCTTTCACCACATTCCTCAGTTTTACACTATCATTACTGTTTGCAGCACAGACTTCAGCAGCACGATAAGATTCTGCACACCAATAACATTACAGTGTGTTTATTTTTCGACGAGAGCTCCTGCAATAGTGGTGCTTGATGAACTTGGTAGAGTGGTAAGGCGCAGTGCACCCTCGATAATAGCCAGCAGTGCTGGTTTTCTTAGCGTTACTGAATACCTGGTTTCGCTAGTGTACACTTAGAAAGACGGGTAGCACTTAAGTATTAGAGAAGAGGGTAGCAGTTCAAACCAGAGCTCTAGAAAACATCTTTTACACTGGAATGCAATGGGGAAAGCAGGACCTTCGGACTCCTAAGCGATTTGCTGAGCTTGGGAGTGAAAATGCCTAACCCCTTTCACACCGTAGCTGACACTTAACATTCACTTGTACGCACTTGTGATCGGGCTGTGAGTGTTTTTCAATCTCGCGTAAAAGCTATGCACATTCTCCAGGGCTGGTGTTCGCTGGTCTCACCAAAGTAGGCCAGCAACATTCACTATCACAAAATCATCAGATTTGCTGTGATAACAGCAAACACCTTTTGAAGCGGCCAATGCCAAAAACTCGCAACATGACTATGACTGACTGCATGCTTTAGTTGACTATAGGTTGGCAGGTGGACGGGCAGTTGGACGTATGACTGACTGTCCCATAATTGTGTGAAAATTTTTTTCTCAGTTTAATGAACCCTTCCCACAAATTGACGTCAACTTTTCTTGAAAAAAGTAGGCTCCTTACGTAAATACCGTATAAGTGTGCCGATGTAGGTCTTTCTATGGCTTTACACTGCCATGTTTAAAAAGTGGTGTATAGTTTCATGCTGCCTTTGCATTCGGGCTGCACTAAAGTTCGATGGCTGGCTTTTCTGTTATTGCTTAGCAGGTACAGGCTATTTCTCATCCCACTTTATTTTTGTTATTATTTTCCTGATTTTGCTGGGATTGAGATCTAAATTGGGAGCTTTTCTTCCCACAGGGGGGAAGTGCTGCTCCAATTGCTCCATTCTGCTCCAAACTGCTTTACCTGCTGCATCCTGCTCCAAAATGCAATATTGCTCCAAAACTGCTCCAAACTGGCTATTTTGAGGTTCTGCCATGAAAGTCAGCAGAACACGGGAACAATATTATTGCGCCAGTGGCAAAGGTATAATGCGTCTTGCGCTGGGCTTAATATGAATGAAGTTTTTGTAAGGGAAGGAAGCATGGGGCATAATAAACAGTTGTTCGCAAGTAAATTTAGTACGAGCCACCGGCGATTAGAAATAATTGCGAAAAAAAAAATGCACTGTGCATGTGACGCAGTACCTCCTCTCAACCTTTTGAATTGCCGGTGTAGAGAAGCGAGATCAGCAAGCGAAGCAGGTAGTGTAAACTACTGCGAGCCGTCAAGAAGGAAACTTGTTCGACTGCAAAAACTGCATGAGTTATTCTAATGGTTCTGCTGTGAAAACAAGCTGGTACTTCACCATCGGGCCTCTCTATCAGTGACAAGCTTGCCAGGCTTACGGCAAACAAAACCATACTTGAAGCACGGTGGGTTGGTACACCAAAGCTGTCAGTCAGTAGGAAGCTTCTCAAGAGTGTTTGGGAAGGCATACGGGGTCTATCGCCAAAATATTAAAAGTGAGCCTCAGCATTGCTCAAGCAAAGAATGATGAACTATTGGCAGGAGGCAGTAAAGTAAAAAAGCTGTAGGATGGATAGGCTACTCTTCAGTGCCATCGTATATATCTTGAAGCCGCTCCAGAATGCCCGAACCCGCTTCCACCCCTGTTTCCACGAAATTTTGCTATTGTTAGGAGTCTTCTGTCTGCTGTGGACAGGCCTTTTTTTTTATTCCAGTGCGGAACAGATTATTTCGCATAATTTTGCTACTTAGCATGCTGAGAAAATTAGCCTCGTGACGGTATTCAGCCAGCTTTTAGAGCATGCTACCTTAGAGCCACATTTATGACTGGCCGCGCATACACAATCTGCACATATTTTCAAGTGCAGTATAACAGACATCACTTCATGCACATTTTGACGGATTGCAGCCATTGTGTTTCCTCTTCAGTTCTTGATTGCCTTGTGGCTTTTGCACATTTGGGCCTCTGGGGGGGGAGGATTCGCGGAGCAGTTATCTAAAAAAAAGGACGACTTTTCTGTCCTGACAGCCCATATTCGAGACCATGTACGCGAGGAACTCGTCAAAAATTGCGCACGTCATCCAAGCCTTGCTGTTGTTCTTGTAGTGGCAGGGCAGGTAACGTATATTCTTTAGGCAACGTGGGTTTCGAAATTTGCCGATGACCCACGGCTTCATCATCTCGGAGCCATCCGAGTTGCAACACAACAAAACGGTGAGACGGTCTTTGCTACATTTTCCGCCGTGGCAAGCCTCGCCTTTCAAGCTAAGCGTCTTCGAGGGCTGTACTTTGAAAAAGAGGCCCGCTTCATCGGCATTGAAAATGTCCCTAGGCTCGTAGCCGTCAATAATGCGCGCCACGGTCTCTTTCCAGCTGCCTACAGTAGCCACGTCCACGCTTGCGGCCTCCCCATTCACGGTTCGGTAGCAAATTCCGTGCCTTCGTTTAAATCGGTCGATCCAGCCGTTTGACGCACTGAAATCGACGATCCTGAGCTTGTCTGCTATCTCCAGTGCTTTTTTGCGCAAAATGGTGCCATCAAAGTTAACACCTGCAGCTCTGGCTTGCTTGAACCATTTGTACACCGCCTCGTCAAGCTGCACGTGCTCCGCACCGCGGGCTTGCTTGCTTTTGATGTCAAAGGACCGGGCATTTGCTTCGATCTCGTTTCTTTTCGAAACAATAGAGTTGAAGGTGGATGGCCTAAGTCCCAGTTCCTTAGCGATGCACACCCGCTTCCGCGTTGGGTTTGCATCCACAGTGCGGAGAATATTCAGTTTATCCTCCAAGGATAGCGCTTTGCGCTTTCTTGATGCCATCTTGCTGTATTTACGTGCTGAACGGTTGGCACGCGCCAGGTGGGCGATTGAGTGCGCTGGACGCGTGTGCACACGACCGCGGAACGAATTCACAGCCGGAAAATACACTCGGAAAGAGTCCTAAGCTCGGCAATCGGGAAGTCAGTCGCACACACACCAACTGCACAAAGGATGGAGCATGGAGTAATGAAAGACAGCAAGACGCAAAAAAAAAAAAAGTGCAACTACTGCTGCTGATGATGATGACGCAGCCTGCCCAAGCGTCACTAGTGCCCTCTGTAGACACGCCAGCAACGCTAGGCCAAGCCAGGCCAAGTCAATTCACCGAAAAAGTAAACATGGCCGTCGCTGCTTGTTTTTCGGGTTGGCTTGGGGTGCGAGTTCACAACGTATCATGCGGGAACGTGTCCCAAGCTACGACGTAACAGCAGGGTTTCTAATACATGGAAGTCTATGAGAGTCATGCTGGGACTCGACCACAAGGACGTAGCAGCCGGGAAAACGCAGCACCCGGGAACGCAACAGCGGGGTTCTAGTGTATCTTGGCAGTTGGAATTCAGCGCCCATCTGTTGAAGTCATAAATCGGTGATCTGACGCACTCCACGTCAATGCACTTTTTAGTTTGCAGGAGGTGACTTGTGGCATGTGACGCATTTGCGATGCCAAGGTCTGGACACTTGAAATCTCCGAACTGCATGCATGCAGGTCTTGCACTTGCAAGAGAGCTTCCCTACAAGAAAGCTGCCCTGCACTATTGTGCTAAGGTGCGCTGAAGCTGTCTTGCGGGGGGGGGGGGGGGGGGGGTGCAGTGTCTTCTGTAGAAGCTTTTCTTTTCCTTTTCTTTCCTCGGGGAGTAGCAGACTTCTTCAGAGTCCTTTTGTGTAGGGTCTCGTGGTTTGCTGCTGGTGCAATATTTCATCCAGGAGAACTGACACGTGAAGTGGTTTGTGCTGGGACGTCTTGTTTCTTTTTTTTTTTTTTTAACTAAATATTTTAGGAAACCAGCCAAATGTTTCCACATTCCACATTGTTCATATTATCCAGTACTAATTCATCTTAGCCTGGTTTGTCTCAGCAGGAATCTACCATGCTCATTAGTAATTTGGTTATTGGCTTGTATGCTTCTTGTGTCTGCCTTTAAACTGTTGTGTTTTATCCAAATATGAAGAATATTTTGGTAGCTATCTTTGTTCACATGTGTGCATAACTTCTATTGCAAGGCATGTGGAAGATTTCAGTATGGAAATGATGGCCATAGTTGGGAAAGCTTAGCGGCATCCATCATGTCTGTTGTTATGATAGTGACTGCCTCATGGTTTCAAGAAGATCCATTGTCTACTTGCCTTGCAAGAGAAGTTTCAGGTTGACTGCAAGTTCATTAATTCTCAGGAATGATCCTGACGCTAATTTCGGATTATAAACTATTTATTGTATCTTATTCCTGATATGCCAAAGAACTAAACCTCAAAGGTCTAGCTTCGTCGGAGCTGCAGATATTTTTAAAACTCGTATTTTCGTTTCTTTGTGTACAGCTTGCTGATCTGGCAACTGGCGCAGCCGGGGACGACATAGGCTGACACCGCGTTGCTGCATATTTTGTGAACAAGCAGCATCAACTGCGGTTACGCGAAGCCGCTAATTTAGGCCAAACATCAGTCATTCCGCTTACCGAGGTTACTGCAAACTGAGCGTTTCGTCTATCTCTGCTAGCGCTTTTAACATAGGGAATAGCAGCACCCATGGGCAGGATTCAGATGTACATCGGCGCCCAAGTACGAAAGGTGCACGAGGTGACCCGCTCGAACAGTGTACACGTACACTGAAACACGTCTCAAAAGCAATTCATAAAATGTGCAATGTATATAGGGCCGTTTGATGGCGCTTTTATACAATCTTCGGGTACCACCCGATAGTGCAGCAGTGTAGTGTATAGGGTGCGGCGCACTACATCGAGGCACCCAATAACTTGTCCCATCTTAGCAGCATCATTTACGCTGCTCGTTGTCAGGCCCAAGACTGGTCCTAGCCGCATCATAAAAGCAGACAAGCTCATGAAGCTTACAGCACTAGATGTCGCAAGCTTACAGCAATGGCGCCCGCGAGCGCAAAAATCGACGGCGCTCTGGCCGTCAGCTTCTCCCTCACTAGGCCTAAATTACTTCGCATCAAAGCCACAGCGGATGGCACTTTGTAATAGATCAGCGAGGTGTTTTAGTAAATGGACCACCAGACCATGAAACTTCTTTACTCTCAGCCCCACTGTTTCGTAGTAAAGGGAATGATTACTTTCAGCGGCGCCTTCACAGTGGAGCTAGCTATAGTGTAAAAGAACACTGCCGCCGCACCCTCTGTGAGCAAAAACTCCCACGGTATGGATTGACATTTCACGAAAAGCATTCAGTTTTGAAATTCCTTTTTCGTGATCCTATTATTATTACTGCGAGAGAAACAAATTTCAGCATGCTTTTCTGACACTGGAGCAAGGGATCCGCTGTATCGCTGCCTCGGACGGCCTGTGCGGTCGGCGCGGCTGTGCTAACGGCTGGGGGGGCAGTGCTGCCATAGGATGATGACGGTGGTCACGCCGAAGGTGCTATGCCTGGGCAAGAACTTAATCATGCTTCACTACAGTCTGTGTTCTGTTTTCAGAAATATGCAGAGTACACTTAGTGGGAGTCATGTTAACCAGCGCGAACACTGCACAGTGTATTGGCAGTTTATCGGCACTGGCACAGCAGTAAATGATGCGGTGGTCGGTGTTGCTCTGTGACGTAACCAAGCATTTCAACATGGCGATCGCTTTCGGTGGGAGGAGTTTCGCTGTGTCAGACTCAGCCACTTTTTTTTTAAATAAGGAATGCGTCTAGGGCGCTCAAATTATGGAAATAGAATAACAAGGTCCAGTATTATCTGTCAGACTACAAAATTGTAATATATTGGTTGATCGTGGCACGGCCCCTTTAAAGCCAAGAGAGGGTAGTAGTGCAGCTCGTATTGCAAACCCTCTGTCTGTGTTCGTGGGGAGGTAGCCAAATGAGTGTCAGAAAAAAATTAGTTATTTCTGCCAATGAACTGTGTGGTGTTCTTCAGTCCTGTAATCTTACTTACCATGTGGGTCAATGTTCTAGATCAGCTGCTCTGCTTAAGAAGCATGGGCACAACATGCAGGTGACATCTGCTGTTCATCCCAAGCAAAATGCAGTGAAATGTTAATTCACTCTACGTTAGTAAGGAAATTCGGGTCATTTGGACTGCCACTGGATTTCCTGTTGACTTCTGTGTTGACCAGAAGCTTGTTTATTCAGAAGTTTGGGAGCTGGCATTGCTCAGTTTGGATGGGCTTTTAGAGTAGTACCATGTTGAGGTGTGGCTTGGTTGACAAGCAGTCATCGAGATATTTGTCCACAGGCTTGGAGCGCATGTCATATTACATTGTTTCCCAAGCTCCTCTGTTGTGGGCACAATTGTAGACATGCTGACTGCCAGTGAATATTAGGCCTGGTTTGGTTCTTCCTGGACGGTGAGGTAAAGAGCGACGATGAAATATGGATAGCAACACTACTTGAGGTAGCAAAGAGGTTAACTGAAGTTTATACACACAATATTTATGGTAACGACAGCAATGTTGGGCAAAACGCGGACCTGGCTACTTCGGCCTAACCGAAGATGACTTATGAAGCCTTAGCTCTCAATTGGTAGTGCTCAGAACACTAAACTAGGTTTTCAGGCTCAGTTTCCATGCCTCGGGGCCCAGCCCACATTCGAATTGTAGCCTCTTGCAGCAAGCATCAGCATGATTAGTTACTTGCTTCTTTTCGATGGAGGCGAAAAGCAAGGCGCCCGTGTGCTGTGCGATGTCAGTGCACAACTGCACGTTAAAGAACCCCAGGTGGTTGAAATTTCCGGAGTCCTCCACTACGGTGTCTCTCATAGCCTGGGTTGCTTTCGGACGTTAAATCCCACAATCCAACCAACCTACCACACCCCTTTTGACTCCACTAGTACTAATAATTCTCTCCCGAGACATCTGTGCAAGCGAGAAGAGTATGAAAAAGAAGTAAAATCATGCAAACGGCAGTGACTCAAGCAACCGCAATTGGCTTGCCAGACTACGGGTTCTGCCCCGCAGCCTTAACCTGTACACAGGCCCCTCTCTTGCAGAGAGAGGGGGAAAACAAACCAACAGGAGAACGCAACCTTTCCTTTCGGCCTGTGTCGCCTATGCGTCGACACCGCACCTGGTCACTTCAATGCCACGTTTGTCAATTCTAATTTGGCGTTGTCTTTTTGACACATCTCTCCTGTACTTCTTGTGCCACGCATTGCGATAAGTGGCTGTTGCCTTGGCCTGCCGGTTCCCCTAAATCTAAACCATCAGTGACCTTCGCCTTTGCAAGTGCCTTATTGTGGCTGACACGACAATGATCAATGCACCTTTTTCAATGCCTTTTTCAGTGCGCCTCGTTGTTCCAATCTCGGCTCACCGGTCGTTAGACCCTGTTACTCTGGTCATTCTAACGGCCTTCGTATACATGCCGTTCACCTTGCACCATGCCACTACCTCAGTGCTGACAAGCCTCTTTGTATACTATTTATACGCCAGGAACCACTGTAACAGGCAGGCTGACACTTGGTGGTGTCCGCCAACTTACCGCATGCCTACACCTACCCGCCATTCCTGCAGATACTGTAATTCTTCCCTTTTCCCTGCAGGGCGCTACGCATGCATTGATACAAAGGGCCCTTGTGGTGAAGCAGGCAGATGATGGGTGATGGAACATTGTTGTGCTGTCCCTTGAAAGTAGCAATAAAAGTTCGGTCCACATGAATAACTGTCTTAATGCAAACATCCTTGAAAAAATTCAGTGACCGATCAAAAAGGTTTCAAGTGAGAGAGTGTCATGGAATGCCTTACTCATCTCCAAGAATGTTATCTAGCTTCTATGACTGCATCTCTACTGGTGTCTCTCTTCTCAGAGTAATGTTCTCAAGGCATTTCAGTGCTATTATTTGCCTTTTGGATGTCTGTACGTGTCTTAACATTGAAGAACTGTTTCACACTGTGACAAATTAGCCTTGGTTATTGAAGTTTTTATTTTGTATCTGAAAACGTAATCAATGCAGAACATTTTATGCGCAACCTTTAGAAACTTCCAACATTTCCAACATTTTGTGCAAAAAGTATTTATTAACTAGTATTTTATATTTTATGATATTTGCATTTCTTTCCAACTTTCGCTGTCGTTCTCACTACTTTTTTTTAATTTATAATATTGTTTTTATTACAATTCCACATTCATTCTTCAGGTGTGCATCATTCAGAAGAATGTTTATGCTCAATGATACGCTTGTATACTTTCCAGCATTCTTCAACTAAAATATTTGGAGAAAAAGTACTTTTTGTAACCCCCTCTAAAAGCTCCAGTTTATGAGGCAGCAAATACATTTTTGTTGTGCAAGATATATTTCAGTTAAAGCATTGAAGCTACTAGATGCTTTATGCTCTAAGACAAGTAAAGGTTTGTGTAAATATGTTTATATTATTTCCAAATTTCAGTAATATATTTTTTTCTCTCAATTTTTCATCATAGTTCATCATCATTTTCATCATCATCATTTTTCATCATCTCATTTTTCATCATAGTTCTAATTTGGGAGATAGAATTTTGCATTACAGTGTAATATTTTGACTTGAAATGCATATTTGCAAATAATAAAACGGGGAGAAATATATTTACAAAAAAGGATTAAAGATATATACAGTGAGAGACAGGCAATAAGGGCCCAGCGTTGGGTGCACTTCTTCCTCTTCACCTTCCACACACGAGAGCGCCACTTTGTCCTCATCATTTTCCACCTGGGACGTAATCCCCGGGAACGAATGCACCGTCCTGGTGCTAAGAGGCGGACGTAGTAGCGGTGGGGTATGGCTTGAGACGAACCACATGAACGTCGCAAGTTGCAGGGCGGGCACACGTTGTTGGAAGATTGAAGGGCAGTAACCTCATGGGTTACGGTGGTCACCTGAAGGAGCAATGTGTATATTTAGCTTCATTATAGTGTGCTTTGTGCTAATGTAACCTGCATAGTATATTCCTGTCAAAAATTACACAGAACTTGTAAAAATGCCTCTCTTTCCTGTGGTATGCAAAGGGCATTTGGTGGAAGTGTGGTATCTCGCTTTGGTGAGCAATTTTCGTTATAAATTCACATGAATGGTTTTCTGGCAGTTTTGGAGCAGCTTTTCAGTAGTTCAGAATTCGGATAATTCGGGCCTGAAATAATAAGGTTTTGCTGTAGTCTTTCTTGTGTGGTGACACTGCTTACTTAGTTATTGGAAACGGAGCACATATACGGGTATCATAGTTGTCATTCTTATACCTCTGTCACACGAGCAAATTTAATGTCGTTCGGTTTCTTTCGGTGCTACATGGTAAAATATAATGTCATTCGCAAATGGTGGCAATTACGATCAGCTATAAAAAAATGCTGCACTTAAGGAACACCAGTGCACATAAAAGGCGTTTGAAATCACTGTGTAACATTTTAATGCTGATCAAAACATTTCTGTACGATAATTCAAGCGAAAAACATTACTTTTGGCTGTGCTGTAGCACGTTAGCCATAAAAATCCAAGCCAAGTATTGAGTCACCCACAAATCCGATAAATGTAAACAAACAATATGGCTGAACACAGCGGAGTGGGGGTACACAGTGCGGAGACGCACGGAGACATGTAGAGCATGCAATTGGCATCCAAACTGTGAGGCGCCAGTCAAAACTTTAAATAGTTCCGAGATAAATATACGGGGAGATGTGGCTACCAGGGAACACAGAGCCCAATATGATCGTGAGTTGCTGCCATGACTGGACCACTGCTGTGACCGAGAGTAATGCTGTTCCGCGAGAGCCTGCAGTGCTAATAATTTTACACCTAAATTAGCAGGTTTTAAAACAAAACTTTAGAAATATAATTTTTAAATTTCAATGTGCGTAGAATATGTTATTGCGTTACTTGTTTCTGCTGCGTATCTGGCGTCAAGAGTACACATTCGGTTCGCGATCGAATGCGAATGAGTTCTCCAAACTCATTCGATGAAGGATGTCATTCGAACCTAATGATATTAAATTTGCTCGTGTGACAGAGGTATTAATTTAACAAGTTGTTTTAGGCTTGCTAGCTGCAGTGAATGTGGAAGAAAGTGTAGAAATGCTGTCATCTGCGTAAAAAGCATGCAGTAACCAGACGTTCTTAGCTCACCTCTTGCCCCGGGGTTATAGTTACCAGGGTGCGTTGGAACCACCTTTGATGTTCTTTTCCAGGCCAGGCAGGCCAGGATGGCGAAGTCAGCGAAAGCCAGCTTTGCTTTGCAGTGTAGTTGTCAACTACTGTCCTTTAAGTAATGCACGCTATTATGAATGTGCACTTTGCATTCTGCCTTTGAAGCGCATTAATTTTGTTGTTTATTTTCAGTGGTGGAGTGGAACGCAGCTGGGCTGGGGTGCCGCGCCAGTACTTTGAGCGTGACACTGGCTCTATTCGGTGCGTGTGCGTCCGCACGACAGGACCACCTTCGAACCACCCTGAAGGTAAATCGCACAGGAACCGCGGCGACTTGGACGACCCCCACCTCAAGGAGTACCCGGGCTGCCCTCCCACTTCCGACACCTGCAAAGTGCCGGACTCCAATTAAGGTGTGCTCCGAACAGGAGGGGACAACAATGGCAGGGGACCTCCTCACATTGACTTTTAGATTTTTACTTCGCACAATTGTTTCTCTGTTTCTTGCTCTGGTGGTGCCATGTTAGCAAAATGCATGTTTGCAGTAATACAGTGTTACTTCTACCTACAGTGGAGTAGAAAAAGAAAGACCAGTTTTTGGGATGAATAACTTTTTTGTCCTTGAATTACTTAAGTCATCAAGGACAAAAGGCAGTACAAGGCAGCGCTTCATGTTTGAATGCCCTTGTCTGGCGTCGTTAATTCATGTGTCCTTTTAATGTAATGGCTGAATCGTGTATAGTAACTCCTAATGTCAATGAGATGAAAAGTGTGCTTCAACAGAGTGGCTTCACCTCAGTTGTGTGCAGTGCATTCTATGTTGCATTGCTCAGTGCCACAGGACCTTTATTGCTATGGTAATGCCATGAAGGCTTTTTAACAACCTTGGGAGGCAGAATCTTGTTCAGTTTGTGCAAGAGCAGTATTGTGTAATGTAGTGGACCGCTTTAGTGCAGTGTAAAGCTTAAGCCTTTATGGAACATGCTTTTACTGCATGCTTGGGGGTATAAAAGTCAGTAATTCATCACATTATTCCATAGTGCATAGCTACCTCGAATCTTATTAAAAATGTCTGTATTTCAGGAAAGTTGCGTGAAGGTGGGTGTGTCAATTTTTATTTAAGGTTAAGGCAGAAGAATGCAATAAATTCCTTCGACTTCCAACACATTTATCCATTTAACAGGGCACGTGCTCGCTGCAGTCGGCACTCGTAATAACGATTTCATTTTGAATAGTCAATCAGAAGTTAGCCACAGAGTGCCATGGCTGTTGTGCTTTACTTCACTAGCACTAAACGTGCCACTTGCGAAAAACCATGAAGCCTGTTGATCACAAGGCTCGTGCAGCATGTTGATGTCTGCGTTGAAGAAGCAGGAAGCTCCGTTCCGGCCTCAGTGCAATCTGCTTGTCAGAAGGCTTGTGCGTCGTGCTCATGGTGATGTTGAAGAAGCCAAAATTCATTTCTAGCGGTTCCTAGGTGCTAATGGTGTTCTTTCGCCATCGCCTGTGAAGAAGCCGTCATGTCTAGGTGAGGCCTTCAGGGCATCAAGTGTAGCAGAGTGGGTCTAGAGTGTGGACTCAGTGGCTCTGTGCCAGCAGCAACATATGGGAGGAACGGGCATCATGTGAAAACCACACAAAGTTGAGCAAAGTAAAATCAAGACAACCAAAGCTAAGTAAAGGCAAAACGAGCTAGTGCGCCGAAGTCGCATTTAGCTTAGCCAGGTGAGAAGATAGTCATATTTTTTATCAGATAAGCACAAGGTGGAAGGAAGGGAGGAGTAGGAGAACCTCTTTCTTCTTTTGTTCATGTATTTTATCTAAAGCTGAGCACCAGGCTAGCAGGAATGCTTATACACATTGAAAATCAAGTGAAAATGCAGTCTGCAACTTAATGTTTAGCCTGTCGTGCCTGTGACACGTGCAACAGTGTTGTGCTTGTGAAGAGGTTTGTTAGAAGTGTGGCAGCAATTTTTTTATTCATTGCAGTTGGTTTAAAGCAATTGCCTGTAGTGTTTATGATTGTTAGGTGCATATTGGAGTATGCTGTAGATTATGCGCTACTTTGTTAAGTTTTTCAGGGCTTTTCCACATTAAAATTCACGAAGCAAAAGATGCCTGAAAACTAGTGCGCCACTAAATTACTGCTTTCATTTATGTTTATTTACTGTGTTTACTTTGTGAGCCACTTTTTCTTTTATTGCAGCTAAAAATTTATAGAACAAATGTGATGATGTGCTGCATAAAATGGGGCTTTTTGAGATGCAAGTTTTTCTTTATTATTTATTGCCTTGAGTGCTTGGATAGCCATTACGCTTGCTATGCGGATGGTTTATGTGCCTTGTGATGAATGAAAGTTTAACAGTGATACTGAACAGTGAATTTACTGTATGGTGAAGACCTGGTGTAGTTTTGGGATAGGCTCTATTTCACTGGGCAAATTTGCAGAACAAATTCGTTGGAGAGCGCCCGAAAATGGTTGGGCTTAGTCTTGTTAGGGCTACTGAGAAGCTGTAATTTCCGCGTCTTTGGGATGCTTGGCTTGGCCAAAGCGACTCGGGCTTGAAAGACGTCATAGTGTAGGGCTCTGGAAATTTCGACCACCGCAGTACACGACGCCACGCTTTTCACCTCCACCAAAAAGTCGCTGTGGCCGGGATTCTATCCCGCGTCCTTGGGGTCTTCGGGATACAATGTTAAGGAACAATATTGTTACTTTGTGTGGGCACCTAATTGCTGGAATATCTACAGGTGACAGAGTGAATTCCTCCCGTGAAGTTTGCAGTCTTTCATTTCACATGAGAACTGTCATTGAAAGCTGGAAGTTTTACCCGGTATTCCCTTTGTTGCCGAAGCATTATTGTGCCGATGAATCTAAATTTGTCTGATCTCATGTTTGCAAAACTTTTGCAAGGATTGTGAGGAACATGTTCTTTTTACTGTTGTTTTAATGCTTGTAGGTCAATTGAAAGGGCATACTGCACAATTCATGCAGCTTTCTTTGGCATCTTGACTTTGTGGAGTATTTTATCATGTTGGTGTTTGCCGTAACTGCAACTGGGCATGAAGCCTGCAGGCTTGTATAATTGTTGTGAAGTGGAATTGAAAGGCCTGTAACTTAAAGTGATGTTCAAATGGTCGTTATGGATGGCGGTACGCAGAGTGTGTGTTTGTACTTTTTTACGTGCAAATGTCTGTTATTTACCTGACTGGATAAAGATAGCTGTAGCTTGTAATAATCTAATGAAAAATTGTAATGCGATATTTGCATGGTGGCTGCTCTCTCTCTGCTGCTGTATGCCATCCGTAGTGCAGACACAGATGTAGATACTGCTCGTCAGCTGCTACTTGACAGAAGTCTTAACTGGGGCATTGTAGGAGAGTAGCACACAAAATATTTTATTTCGCAGTTTAGTAATCTCATCCACGCTGTGTCTGACCTGGTCCTGTGGCTAAAGTAACACTGCACTTGTTTCTTGATCTCTACCTGTAATGTTTTGGTAATGTTTTTATTAAAATTAATCTGTGTTCTTACTTTGCATAAAATGTCTTGATTTCATTTCTTTGCTGGACTCTGGTGTAAATGGATGATTTTTTATGCAAGTCTGTGGTTGAACTTGCACACGGTCTTGACTTGTGCAATGCAGCCTTCAGCAACGCTGTCTGACTTTTAAGTGGTATTTGGATGCCACCGAGACCTTGAATCGCTCAAAGTTCATTGCATTCTGCATTGGGGGGCCGCTATTGGTTGTTGCTGAGGCGTCTACAGTCTCGCCCGTTCCTTGGGGCATGCGTACGAGGAAGGCGCCGTCCACGAGGTGGAACTTGTAGCCCTCGAGGCACATAAGGTACCCCTGCGAGAGAAGGAATAAAACAATTAACTCTAAGAGGCACGCTTGTACATTGCTGCTGTGACAGAATGGCGGGCAAGACACATAATCCATGGGAGCAGTGTGCTCGTGTTGAGGAAGAGCCCGTAGAAATTAATCTGGCTGTGAAGGTGTTAATAGCAGGTCCAGTGTATAGAACCTCTCATAAGCCTCCATGTAAGATGTGAATGCCTGTTTATAGAGAAAGGCTTACTCGTGACTTATTTGAAGCTGACAGTGGATGACGATATGCAAAGGATCTCGTCAAGAGTACATAAGCATAAAATCAGCATTAGGAAATAGCGCATTCCAGGCACCCCTCCTAGGCTGTCTAAACAGCATGCTGTACATGCTATTTATTATAGTGACAGCGCACTACTTGTGCGCTTTTTTGTACGTTTGCACGGTCACTCACGCACAATGCCGTTCCAAACTGCACCCTGACACACTCACGATGAGCTTTCTGTCGGGAATCTCGGTTTTCCTCGGACCTTGGAACGGGTATGGCAAAAGTACTACTGGCCCAAGCTTGCTGCTATTGTTCAGCGCAATGTTAAGACGTGCCGGGACTGTCAACGTGGGAAGACACCGCCTGTCAAGCCGGCCGGCCTGCTGCCGCCTATTGATCCTCCGTGAGTACCTTTTCACCAAGTCGGTATAGACTTGCTCGGGTGATTTCCTACGGCGTCATTGGGCAATCGGTACATTATAGTCGCCACTGATTATCTCACCCGCTATTGTACGAAAGCTCTTGTACGAAAGTCCTTCGTCACAGTGCACCTGTGATCGTTTTAACTGGCAGGGGCACGGTATTTACTTCAGCTCTAACCCAGGAAGTGATGCGGCTGAGTGGCACTTGTCATCACAGAACAGCTTACCATCCTCAGACGAATGGCCTTAATGAGCGACTCAATAAGATCATCACCGATATGCTTTCTATGTACGTCGACGAATACCATAAAAACGGATCAGATTCTATCGTATACAACAGTGCAGTCCAGGAAACGACCCTGCTCACCGTTTCGTTTGGTGTACGGTCGAGAAGCCGCCGCCATGCTGGACGCAATGCTACTGTCAGATGTTGCCCACCCATCGGTTGCCGGCGCTGACCAATTCGTGCAGCATGCTAAGGCCGCTCGCCGTCTGGCTAGACTGAGAGTCCGGACACAGCAAAGCTAAAGATGCTCAATGTTATAACCTTGGTCACAGGGAGGTAATTTACAACGATCAAGTTTGGGTGTGGACTCCTGTTCTCCAGCGGGGTCGCTCCGAGAAGCTTCTGCGCCACTACTTCGGCTCGTACGAAGTACTGCGGAAACTCAGCGACGTCACCTACGAAGTGATTCCGCAAAGAACTGTTGGCTTCTCCCGACGGCTAGCGCAATCAGAAGTCGTACACGTAGCCAGGATGAAGCCCTTCCACTCCCGCTTGGTCAAGCCACGTGTTTTTTTTTTTTTTTTCTTCCTGTGACTGTCCTTCTTCATGTGAACGCGACATTCACACCGCCTACGGTTCTGCTCGACCTCGCCACTCGGCATCGGGACGAAATGTTATTACTGGTGCCGCCATGTGATCGAGCTCGGGGGACTGGCACGCGCTCGTCTTCTCCGCTCGTGGAGCTAGTGGATCTCGCTCGCTAGTCGGTTAGCCAGCCGTGCCTTCTTTTGCAGATGCTTGTGCGTTGACGTAAATAAACCTGCCTACTTAGTTCTACCGGCTTCTGTGAGAATATACAGCTGCTCCAGAAGTTATTCGCGAAGGTGGTACACTTGATCTGCCGCATTTGCAACAGACGCACGGGATCTAGGAAAGTGACAGCATACGAATTGTGCAAGCGCTGCTAATCAGCCGTGTAACATTTCCCGTACTTTATCAAATGCGTAATTTAAGGGAGCCCAATCGCCTGAACATCCTTTCGCGGTCGGGGGAGCCCCCGTACACCTTTACAGACCGCCTGCTCCAGGTCGCCCTACACAACACGGCAGAAGGAAGACCAAAGGACCAGCCAGCTTACGCGCCTTCGAGACGAGAGTGGGCCGCGCCGTTCTGCCCCGGCTACTCTGAGCTAACCACACTGTTTTTGCTGGAAGTGCAATGCCATTCCGCCCAAACTGGCGGCTAAGATCACAGTTTCGCCATGCAGCCTGAAAAAACGTGCACCCCGAGCTCCACGCTAGCCGTAGGATAGACAAAGTCTGGGCACTTCTGCGCCAATACAGCCGTGACAAAAACGTCCTGTATGTCGACGCTTCCGTTCGGGTAACGAGCTCGAGCACGACGGCAGAGGAGACTGCCATATTGGCCTCGAGATCGAGCAGAGTCGCCACCTTGCGGCTCAGCGGCGAAACCTACTCAGTGTGGATGCGTTTTCGCGTCGCGTGCCAGCCCGCAGTGATTTACGCGCGCGTGCGGCGTGTACAGGAGTGTTTTTGTTTGTTTCGCGGTTCCTGTGAGCTTTTGCTTACCTATATGCCTCTTGCAAAATAAATATGTGCAGTCTATAACCCCACGCTTCATTAAAAAAAAATACTTGTCCGTATCGAGCATGTCATGCTTAGATAAGGACATCATCCATCGCGGTCTTCGGCGCTTGAGATCCTTTGACATGCAATGTCTCAAACGAAGTGGTACTGTCGTTACCGCCGTGTCAAAGCAAAACAGGTCGCGGCCGTCGATAAAAGTTAATGCAAACGCTCAGAAATCGCATATTCCTGTTTCTGTCTGGAATACCGCAGCTACTGAAACATATGTCACCGCGGACTGCTTCATATAGCAGAATGCAGTTTGAACAGACCACTCTATGCCTACTATGCCGTCTGTAGTCTGTATTCACGATAGAGTTGTGTGAGTTTTTTTTTTTCTTTTTTTTTCTTTTAAACCTCTGTCGCGGTCTCTGAATGGTAAGGGCGCTCGACTGCTGGTTTCGAGAACAGGGGATTCAATCAACCGTTTCGAAAGGCGCTCCTTTGCTGTGGGATTTGACTGCACAATAAACAATCCCACGTGGTAAATGTGGTGTTAATAATGAAAAAAAAAAAAACGACACCAAAACCAGCCTCTGCAATCATCCGTCATAAGCCGATGCCGCTTTCATGCGTTAAACCCGGGCCAATATGCATTTTTCTTTATTTTTTATTTTTTTGTTGATGAAGGCTTGCATCCGTAAAAGTTTTAGTGAGCACATTTTGCTTTATAGAAATGCTCGAATGTTTGAGAAACATATTCCCTGCACCTAATTGTTACCCTAAATATTACATAATACACCTAGATTAATGTACTTTACTGGTAGCCTATTATAATCATTATAATCCCTTTTCATCCAAGTGCTGTCTTCCGAGCAAACTCGTCGTTACTGACAAGGGGAGTAAAACAGCTTCATGCGGGCTTAAATATCAGTGTTTAGTTCCGGAATAAATACATCTTTATAGTCGCATGATAAGATGACCTCCATTTCTTTCGGAATAGTTTTATATCCGGCATCTGTTTTGGAAGCAACCCTAATATTTTACTTCGCATAAGATTTAGTCACTGCTAAATAATTAGTGATAAAGAAATTTTCAGCCTGTAAAATTTCTTCCCAGAACATGACAGTGCCCACGCGCAGTGTATAACGATGTCTTCCCAGCGAGTAATTCGTAGCTTGCACTTTAACGTTACTGAAAATTAATCGCTGATTATTGTAAATTCTGTCAAGTGTGTAAAGTTCTCTCACACGGTGAAATTTATTCGCATTGCAAAATAAAATAATTGCACTACTAATTTATTGTTATATATTAACATCACAGACATCAGAAATCCCTTATACTTTCCTCGGTTTCAGGAAATCATTTACAGTTAGTGGCGCATGCAGTAATGCACTATCACGTTCTTTGACAGTGGCCGCAAAAAGCATCTCGGCAAATTCAATCCACTCAGCGCTGTACACGTGAACAATCAGCTTTCCTGTGCGGCGAGGTTTCCTGTATAGTGTCGGCGTGATCTCATTTTTGGGGAATACTTGTGCGTGGTTGTCTGGGCCAGAGTTGATGTGCACTTAGTATAAAGCAACTCGCCATGCAGTGCGCTGCCAGTGCTACATTTAACCTGCTTAATCCTCGAGTCAAGTACGATATAATGAACCAGGCTTTCTTGATTCAATCTAAAGTATATTGCAGGTATCTGCGTGGGCTTGACACTAAATTCGCCGGTCTCACTCGCATGAGACACGCGCAAACTGTATAGATGTCGATAAGAAAAACAAAGCTGTCATTAGGCAGGCCCAAGCATTAGGCGCGTGAGCGCGGTACAGCGCAAGAAACGTGCAAAGTAAATCTGGAAGTCTGCTGGTTGCGTGCTTTGTTTTCCTAAAATCCGCTCTCCTTCTGCTGCATTGGCGAAATCCTTGGATCTTTTTCTGCAACATTGCAGGAATACTGCAGAAGACACGTTTTCATCGCCAACAAACCCGCCGTAAACTCGGAAGCAGACCTACGCAGCGTACGTTTCTGCGAGCGCCGCCGGCTGCCGATCCACACTACCGGAGTGACGGTGGCGCCACCTCTAGGTCGATCTCGCGGCGAATATCGGAGCACTCGCTTTTATGCACCACATGACACTTGACGAACGCCACACGCCATCTGACACACAATAATCCCAAATTCCAAAGCTGCGTGCTGCGCCTTCGCGAAGAATGCACTATCTTTGCAGGCTGCGCGCGTGCAGTCGCCATTATGTCCCGACACAATCCCCAACATCAGCATCGCATTGACCCCTGATCACGCCTCCATTCCTGAAAGCAAGAGTGCGCACATGCTCGCCCGAGCAGCAGTCTTCCTGATGTTATCGAAAGAAGCGGAGGAAGAAGTAGAAACAGGGAGTATCTGCGTGGCTCTACTCTTACACCGGCATCACGCTTTATTACCTTACACAAAGAACACTGCCACCACCTCACTCAACATCGCGAAGGACGAAGCTGTGGTTTGGCGTCAGCTACAGACTCCCACATGTCCTAACTTGTACCACAAACACCTGCTCTTTCCCACCGGAAACACGGAGAAATGCCCCAGCTGCCAGCAACACCGAGCTACATTATATCATTGAGTTTGGGCCTGCACAACACCACCTGGCGGTGTTCCATCTATAAATCGCTGCACTCTGTCCTCTTGACAAATATGCCTTGGCCAGCACAGAGCTGACAAACCCGACTGAGAAAATAGCAGGCCGAGAAAATAGCGTGGGAAACGGGACTCTAGACTGAGAGCCCTTATAATCTTGCATTCCGCTCCGCTCAAAGTTTCGCGCGGAACCCCAGCGGAGCATAGCGCATAAACAGGGTTTTAGCCCAGCGGTTGTTCGCCTACTTAAGCTGATGATGATGGTGATGATTTGAGGCTGCACCCTTTGTAACGGGTGGACACTAACAATGTTACTAGTAACATTGGACACTAAGGTATTGTTTGCGCCACCTATCGGTCAGAGGTGAAGTTATAGCAAAAAAAAAAAAAAAGGTATCAATCAAGGCTTCATTTTTTATAGTAGAGCTGCTAAATAAAGTCATATTTTGTAGTTTCACTACATTCTATAGCATTGGGGCTGTAACCTTAGAGTGAGGTTGACAAGAGACCACAAGGCTTAGCGAGGCCCGCTTGCCGCGCCGCTCCGGGCACCGTTTGGCTCGCACGAGAGCGGTAACGAGACGTTCCGCTTGCGCGCTCCCGTCTGAGCGTTTCGTGCATGCGCAGTAGCGCTCCCGCTAGCTCGCTGAGCGAAGCGGACGCGAAAACCCTCTCAGTTATAACTCTCTAATGCGACAGCTGCTTTGTCGGGCCTGCAGGGTAGCGGCGGCACATGGAGCCGTGGACAGAGAGCTCCACTTAGCAAGAAAGGTATACACGCAATAAAAGTTTTCCTCCTCCTCCTTGCTGTCATTACTGTATCCATAGACGATTGTAGATGTCCTGGTTACGCTGGTGATTGTTTGAATCCCGCTGGAGACCGGTGTTTTTCTAAAGCGAGAGCGTTAGCACACTCATGTCGAAAAAAATTACAAGGATTCGACGCTGCTGAACCAAATATTGAGCGAAAGCATTAGGTGCGGGGAACCGAACGTTCTTCTCTTTTTCTTCTTCCTCAGCCCACATATAAGCCCCGCTTTAACCGAGCTGTATGAACTTGCCTTATTGGCCTGTAGGGGTAACGTGACTGCCAGGGTCCTAGCAGGCTGATTGACATAACCGTCCCATGTGAAACGAGAGACCCAAGTTAGCAGCTCCTGCCAGCCCACGTGGGATGGGACGTCACAGCGTCACAACTACGCTGAAGGCTTGAAACCTAGAGTAGTATTGATTTCGCAATAAAAAAAAAATCAGTGGTTTAGCTCTGGTTAACCCTTGCTGAATTGCGAAAGCAACGGCGGAAGCTTCTTTTGCCTGCTACATTATTCCCCTATCACGCCCTATCAGTGTAAGGTGCTACATTATTGGGGACAACGCGAGAGCATAAGCTACCAGCCCACATATAAAGTCACGCTTCAACCAAGCCGTATGGACGGGACTGTGTGTCGTAGGGGTAACGAGAATGCAAGCGGTTCTGGCAGGCTGGTTTCGATATCCCCCTCCCATATGAAAGAAGCGACCCGAGTTGGCAGCTCCTGTCCGTGGCATAGGGGTAACGTGAATTCAAATGTCATGGCAGGCTGATTTTTTTTTATGAGAAGACCGTAGCTATGCCTATTCACGGCGTAGCTGCGGCCACCCGAGATGTCGCTTTAGCTGTCGTAGTATTGCTTTCGCAATTGGGAACTGTTCACCGGCATTGCAGTGTCGACCGTTTTAAGCCTTGCAGGCTTCCAAAAATTACGAGCATATGGTTCTGGCAGGCTGCTAAAAATCGAACCTAGCAATCTTCTCGTATGTATACGAGATGCTTCTTACGTTTCAGGAGCTGGAACTTTAACGATTTTCAAAACGCCTGCTTATAGCACTTAGGTTTCCGAAGTTTCGAGAGTGCTTTGCACTAAGATACAATAATGCTACCCTTGTTGCCAATTATGCTGTACGAGCAAGCGACAAGGGGAAATGGTGAAGGAGACATATGCCACAAAGGTATCTGTTGTGTATGCCGTCGTCCCACTGGACAACGGCTGTCGTAACAGTTGCTATGACAACCACTGCAGGACGAGATTTTTGTGCCAAGCACTCCCGGAGCACACACATCAGGAGGATTGAAACTTTAGCGCTCTTCAGAACTCGTGAATATCGAACTACGGACGTGTCTCACATGTATACGAGACGTTCCCTACGTTTATGGAGTTGAAACTTTAACGGTCTTGCAAATAAAATCTGGGTAAAAAAGAATTGATTCTATTGCGCAAGACACCTCGGCTGAGAGTGTCGAGTTTATACCTAAACCTTCGTGTTATCTGAGGTCTGTGGACCCTCGGCATGTGGATTTGTGACCTGTTGTGCACGACCACGTGCAAGGGAACGCGGTACACTGCTAGCGACAAAAGGAAAGCAAAAGTCGGCACCTTGCACTAGCAGATGGAGAAACCTGTTGCACTGAAAAAAAGACGACCGCTGCAATGCCCGTTGCACAGCATCTGAAAAGATTGCACGGAATTTGCCTGCCTTGGCGAAACCGAATCAGTCGTCTGTCGTATTCACCCATTGTTGTACGTTTCCTCTGTGTGCCTACCTGGGACACTCTGTCGCCTCCTGCTTCCCAGGAAAACCGCTCGTCGTACGCTGGGTCGTCCTTGGTTCCCAGGAACACGGGCTCCCAGAACTGCAGTGTCTGATTCCGCGCGTGCGTCTCGAAGACGCCGATGCGCTCGTGCGTGTCTTCATGGTCAGATACTTCTTTGCGCGGCCCGGTGGTATCTCCGACTGAGAAGAAGAGGGACCATAGTGCGCCGCCATGCGACGGGTCGTTCGGAGGGGGGACCACCGTTTTCGACCTGAGCGACTCCTCCAGCTGCCTCATCGTGCGCGGAGGAACCCATTGTTGGGCAGGGGATCGTTCTTTCATCAGCGCTGTTTCGAAGACGGGCAGCACGAACACCTCGTGGCCATCCTCAAGAGAAAGCAGGCGTCGCTGCTCGACTACGTAGCTCAGAAATCGTGGAACGATGTTGGCGCTCGGGTAGAGCCGCGCGTCCTGGACCAAGACGTACCGGGTGGGCGCCAATCTTCGAGCCACGTTGCGGAGGACGTTTGCTGGATACGGAAGGGACTGCACGCTCTTGACGCTCGTGCCACGTTGGTATTGCAACTCTGGTTTTAAAGAGCACAAGTGGTCACTTTGGCGGTCCAGCGTGTCCCACGGGTGCGGGCTGCCCACCGCAAGTGACGAAGGCATGTGGTCTGCATCGCGAAATTGGCGCAACAAGTATGAAGAACTAGAGCTAGTTGCTGATTATTTCTTCTTGATTGTGGCTAAGATCTTAACTTGCGTTTAATTGTTCTCTGATTTAGATTTACTCTCTTCCTGTCTGTTAACGCACACGTGCCATTTTCTGTTCTTTAGCTCGCTACGTTGTCCTCAAGTCAAACCTGCTTTTTTCTATCCTGCACGTTTGCGCCCTCTAGGTGAGCACCGCTAGAACATAGCTATTGAAACTCTCCTGGCGGAGACCGGAAAACTACCATTCATGATATGAGAGTACGACCCCGATACGCTCCACTCAAGGAGGTCATACTAAAACCGTATTAATATTGGTATAACCTCGTTGGCTCCATCCCATTCTTATTCATATATGTATATATATATATATATATATATAGAGAGAGAGGTATTCCTTTACGACTCCCAGCGCCTCGCAAACTATCGTAAATAGTTCTTCTCTTACGAGGTTGTTGTGATTTAGTCTCCTGCATGGTAATTGCCATCGTTCTGTTTCGCCGGTATAGGTTATTGGTAGCGCTTTGCAATTATTCTCGTCAGTTACTAAGCAACACAATGGCATCAAGTCGCATATCACTAAGGTATTATCTCCACGGTTACATTTTTGTTTGACATTAATCTACAAAAACACTTATCTGTTTCTTCACACGTGCTAGTCTGTTGTCGACGACGACAACATGGCGGACTACCCAGCATGCATCGCTTCGTGCAAGCTCCATAACACTTAGTGCATATTTTTACACGGCGAGACGTAGATGCTTAACATCGTATCACCTATGGCAGGTTAGGCTTAGCATAGGTGTCCCATTTGCTATCGCAACCAGAGGCGGACGACCATTTTTTTTGCTCGGCCCCGACGATCGTATGAGTACTCGTACGGAATGCATATAGAGCAAGCATTAAATCACGAGGGAAGCCTAGAAGCAACAAAGAGGAGAAGTGGGGCAAAGGCAAAATGTAAGCGAAAGCCAGAAAAAAGGGGGGGGGGAGGGTTAGGTAAAGAATAAGCTTGATGAGACATGCAGAGCGGAGATATAATAACTGAATAAATTATTTTTTTTTAATATAACGGATTAGGCAAATGTGGGACTTACCAGATCACGCAGTTTCTTCTCGAGAGAAACAGCGTCCTTTTCGCATGTTGTGTTTCGGATACAGTGTAGCGACACATTCCGTTCGCTATCAAGTTTCCCGCAGAACATACCCACAACCTAGATAGAATGTGAAAATTACAAAACGAATAACAGACCTTGGTAGAGGACGATGTGCCACGTTACTGCTTCTCGGACGCACGAGTTGCGACTGCACTGTCGCAAAGCGGCAATGGTGGACAGCGCGTCGTCGAAGTCGATGCCAGGCGTGAACACAGCGACCGACAGCGGTCCCTGCCAGCGATCGCAGAGTTCGGGAATGTGTTTCAGGAACCTGGAGGACGCGTGGGTCACCAGCGTCACATTGTTGTCATCGTACTCCGGGCATCCGTCGCACTCTGCGAAGTTCTCGAGCACGACGAAGTGAATGCCGCTGTCAGCTGTGTAGTTGCATTGCCGACGTTGCCGTCGCGGATGACCATAGGCTGTGCTGCGGTTTTTAGCGGTCTGGCTTTCGACGCAGCGGTACCGCTTTGCGAGATCACTATTCGGAATGGTAGTTACTTTGGCTGATATTAGGGGCCGACGCTGTTGCTCCCTAGGCGCTGCCGGTTGAGTGGGAGGCCCGTGGAATGGTTCGCGATAGCGCTTACCCAGACTCTGCAGTGCCGCTGCCCGCATTCTGGAACGCTGGAACGCGATGTATGTGCTCAGACAGACCACGAAGAGCAACGCTGAAACAACCGCTGCAAAGCGGCGGTCATACGGGTTTCTACGGCGTTGAAGGCAATGCAATATCGTGGGGGCGCCGAACATTGCTACGACGTTCGTGTGGAGAGTACTCTCTTCTTCTTCTCCTTATAACTCTTGAAAGTATGGCTCGTGAATGGTCTTGACAGGAAGGATTTGGGAAAAGTGAGAGGATAAGAGACTCAGGCAACCAAAGTAGTATTTGAGAACTGAGCGTCCAAGTTTTGACAGCCCATTCACATTTAAGAATTTTCCGACCTAATTATTGCGGTGGGCCACGCAAATATCAGGGGTTGACAAAGTCGGTTTTGTGCCTGGGTGAACTCAATTTTCGAATTGTGCAAAGTTAGTTTTGAAGGTAGGCCAAGTCTGTTAGTCAAATCGGTAGCTACTAACTGCCCATTTGAACCTGCAATAGCCACTTTTCCTGGCGCTCCTCTCCCAGCGATCCGATTTGTTCGAAGTATTGCATCACCATCTATTTTTCTGTATTTCCTCAATTTTTCGCCGCTTATGTTCGGTGCAGTTCTTTTCGACATATATCGTTTTTTTTTTCTTTAGGGCTGTTTGCTTTTTCCTATTTTCTCTTGCATTGTTTTTATCACAAGCTGTTTTGTACTCAATTTATGCTTTTTCAATTTTTGTTTCTGTATTTACTTGCTTATGTAGGATTATATATTCGCACGATTTTCTCCCCCCCCCCCCCCTCCTCCCCTTATGTAGTCTCCCTGATTGGACCATTAAGATTGGATTGGATTGGATTGGTACTGAGGCTTCCCTTTTTTACCAGGTGGACCATAAAATCTCCTAGCCAAGTCAATTCCCTACTTTGGCGGTGTCCCTTCTTTAGAGCGGTGGGAGGCTATACTGGCCAGCTCAGACCCGTTAACGCAAGTTTGGGCTACAGAGTGGGCTCAAAAGGTCACCGAGAGCAACGGACTCGAGGCCATCTAAGTGTAGCGCCCATAAATCGCTCATTGCTGACAATAAATGTTTTCCAATCCAAATTGGCGAAGTCTGTCCCAGCACAGTATGATGATGGCGATTGTCTCGCACCCTTAGTGCGCTATGGAAGGGCAATGTGATAGCGTTGTGTGCTTGGAATCATTACGTACGGGTGGAAGTTGAGGAAGATGACCACGCACATGCAATGCACAAAGTGAAGCAGTTGTTGCGACTGAAGGAAAAGAAAATGCACGGGCCTGCTACTGGCTTTGTAGCTGAGCCACCTCCGCTGCCTCGTGCGGACAGAATATATAACAAAGAAAGAAAAAGAATAGGAACAGAAAGACGCGCTTCGCAACAGCCATCGTCCCCCACCGAAACGGCAGCGGGTGCAATGCCGGCTTACAACAGATAGAAAGCCGGTGGTTTAGGCTAGCCCCGCCGCAAGCGGTGGTGACCTATACCAGTCCCAGCCCCGTTGGTCCGGGAGCAGCCACCCCCTATCCTGCCCAGCGTGAAGCAGGGCGGTAATACACGCAGGGTGATCGGCTGCGTCGGTAACTACGAGGTATAGCTCTTACCCCCTACAAGAAGTTCCTAAATTAGAATCTACTCCGCTCCAGCTTTATTTTTTTTTTAAGCGAAAGCTTCACTACACCATGTAGAGCCAAGGTCACTGTGCCGGGCGCAGATCATGACTGCGCATGCGCAAAGTCTTCTTTCCTGCTTTCACCGTCGTCGTCGTCCTTTTCTTCTTGGCGTCTTCCGAACCTTCTTGTTCCATTTGACCGGCTTTTTCTTCTCTAAATAAAGTGTAACCGTTAGTGATGAAGCGTTCGCTTTCAGACTACGTTTAATCAAGCTGAACCATCAGCAATATTTTTTTCTTGGAAAAAAAAAAAAAGAGGCTTCAAGAAAGCTTTGCTGTCGGGTTTGACCATGTTAAGGTTTCGCATTAAAAAAGGGTGGAAGCCATGTTTTTGTGAATGGGAGCGCAAACATTAATTGCGAAAAGCTAGGACACCACTCGATTGTGACACTCTTAATAATCCGACTATTGGACGGCAAATAGCCTTTGGTCCAAGCTGCCTATATGTTGAAGTAATCTTTGGCGTACCGCTTCATTTAAAAAAAAAAATCCCGCACCAATTGACTGGAACAAACACACTTCATTCTCCCGAAGCTCTCTTCTTGTCACAGGCGAGTCAGCTTGGCGATTCATGCCGACTTCCTCCAGTCAAGTCCAAGCGCATTTCAAGTCAGATTTTTGCGTTCGAGAGTTAGCAGCCCTTTTATCTAGTTCCCTTGGTCCATTGGTCTTTTTCCCTGGAGGAGCAGAACAATAAATTTTGATCTAGATTAGATTGAAAATTAATATAGGTTGAAGTTTAAAGGGTTTAACCTCCCAAAGTGACTCAGTCTATGAGAGACGCGGTAGTGGAGGGTTCCGGAAATGTCGCCCACCTGGGGATCTCTAACGAGCACTGACATGGCGCAGCGCACGGGCGCCCTGCTTTCGCCTCCATAGAAACCGGTAAAGTTGTAAAAACGGTTTTGTTTTGTTTTGTTTCATTTGGTTCTGATCTTGTTCTAACCTACTCGAGATAGCTCTCCCCCTTTTCATTTGGGGACGCGTTCAATAATAATCGCGACAGACGTACAACGGTTTGGTTAGGCCAAAGGGCCAACCTTGTTCAATATATGTTTATAATTATCTCTGTCGGTGGTCGTCTACGACCGGTAGCTGGGCAATGTGGTAACTGAAGACTGTATGCTAATGAGCATTGCGAGATGCTTAAAAATTACGAGACACTTTGGCTGCTAAAGTGTTGAGAGGCGAAAGCCCTTGCTTGGCACGCTGCTATGCATTGCGAGTGATTGCTTACTGTTTGCGAGTGCTGGATTGCGATTAAAGTAGACCGCAACTGTTTCTGAGTGTGCTAATGCTTTCTTGAAACGCATGTTTTGGTGAGGCGCTGGAGGCGTCTACTCTGGTGACTCTGGTGGTGGTCTGGTGCCGTTCCACTGCTTGTCTATGAAGCTCTAGAATAACCACACATGTACTATACATTGAGATTGTACAATTTTAATGCTAATTAGTACTAACAAAGTAATTAGTGTTTATTACAACACAATTAGAGCTAACTAATTAGTGTTAATTAGTACACAACGAGTGCAAATTAGCGCTAATGAGGCCATGTCAGTGCTAATTTATATTAATTACCAGCCAATCAGTGGTAACTAATTAATGTTACTAGTACAAAATTAGTGCTGACTTAGTGATTTCTAGTTAGTGTTAATTAGTACCCAGTTAGTGCTACCTAATAAGTGTTAATTAGTACCAAATTAGTGCTGACTACTTGGTGATTTCTAGTTAATATTATTAGTACCCAATTAGTGTTATATAATTAGTGTTAAATTCTTAAGAAGTGTTGTGGTTATAGTCTAGTAACTAGTACCTGATAGCTATAGTAAATGTTTATAGCCATTTTTTGGGTACTGCTGGCGAACAAGAAACCGTTGGGGATGCCGCAGGCGGGAGTCTTTAAGCCTATCGAACCACTCTCTTAAGGGTAGGGCTTAAGTGTCCTCCATATTTTTTGTGAGAGGTTGCTTGCTGCTTTCGTATGACGCTGCCGTCATGCTGACGTCCGACCAAATGAAGTGGCAAATGGAAGCTTATGGAATACGGCCTGATTTGATTCCGTGCTTGCCCTGTTCAGATTTTTATCTTTGCTGCAGCAGTGTAGACTACAGCAAAACATGATATAAGTTTTCTTTAAATGGTACTTGATATACAGTAGGTAGCGTAAGAAATCGCACATTGAAATGGAAGATGTTGCATACGCCATGGAGTGAGTTCAGAGCTAACTGCAGCGCTTTAGATCAGAAAAGTCGGCCCTTTATGGTTCCACTGACTGCACATCATGCAGCTGCACTTCAGTTGTCATCGAACTGCGCGGTGCACTACATCCTATCTAAAGAGGCGCCCAATACGTAGCATGACTTGATAATGCAGCGGCTGCGTTGCCACGTCATTGGTTGTTGGAGTGAACCAGACATCCGTGAGACGAAATCACGAGTGAAAGTGTTTCACCTCACTACTATCATACGTTTTGCATTCGTGATGCATCATGTCGAACCTGGAAGGATGAACGCGCAAAAAATACACTAATTTGGTCATATTTTTATTCCGAATATATTACGCACTTTCCCAGCACTGCTTCGAGGCAAGGGAATAAATATCATTCAGAGATGCAGTTTCATTGAAACATTGGCAGCGCAAAAAAGGAAGCGCATATTGGACAAAAAGCAGACGCAACTATAGTAAGTGATGGAAAAGTAAAAAAAGGAAAGAAGAGTATTAGGAATGCTGTACTGCCGCTTCATGGTTCGCTGCGGGAGCGAGGTGGTCAGTCATGGAGGGTTGTCGACGTTCAGAAGGCCACCCTCTCCACCATGTTGACAATGACGATCACCATGCTTACGACGATGATCTTGAAAAACAGCCCCAATAAGAATTGTGTGGAGGAAGAACCCAGGAAGAGGCGATGTTGATGGCGACAAGAGTTAAAAGCATCGCTAAGTTTTGTAGCACTTATTCCAGCATAAAACAACAAGGTCCGTATTCCGTGTTTGCGTCGTTTTCAGGAGTGTCGTTTTCTCCCTTACCTCACTTCACCTGATTGGTGGAAACGTCGTAACCGGGAGACAAAACTGACATCCGGTTCTGGTGTTTGATTTGAGGTCAGAAGAAAACGACTTAAACTCGGAATACGGACCGCGGAGAAGGAGGAAAAGAAAGGTTGTGCTAGCTGGGTTGAAAACATTGGCTCAAGGACTACAGGAAGGCTCGTTTAGAAGAAAAGGAAGAACTTCTTGATATCATTACAAGAACTAGCAGAGTATATGTGCGCGCTGTCAGTGCCTGCGTTGTAAGCGTGTAGTTATGACAATGCTTCATGTTGCGGGACATGTTGGATATTCTGCCTCATTCTCATTTCCACTCTATGATTTTCATTGCGGCTTAAGCGAGTTCTTGCGCAATTTGCATTACTCATCTGATTAGACGTCACGGATCGAGCTGGAAGTTTTTTTTAGCTGCCGATCGCTATCTATTACGGGAATATTACCACGCACGGTTAAGTTATCGTTTCATGCAAACAAGTCAAGCCAAGTCTTTGCACTCCCGAGGAAAATAGGATTCCTGTCTTAAGTAACACATGCATAGAAAAGGAGCATGCCACTTTTGTTCTTCATTCTGTACTGCCCAGAACAAAAAAATTACGGCTGATTTTCAGTGATTCAAGTGCGTTGCAGGTGCGCTAGCACATGCTTACTCCTGCTGTACTTTTGTATGTATATTTATACTTTGTCGAAGAGCAAAGAAGTGCTCTTGAAGGCTAGCGCCCTTTATGGCGCGGAGGTGAACACAAGCTGCATCACGATGCGGTAAGTGGCACGGAGCCTATAGTTTATATTAGGAAAAGGAACACCGACCAAAGGTTGTCAATAATACGAAGACTTTTGAAATGTAACGTTTAATGAAAACTCTTCGGGTCGGGCAGCAGATTCATGTCTCAAGGAAAGGAACGTTGACCAAAGGTTGTTGTTAATAATACGAAGACGTTTCGGCTTCCATACGGAAGCCTTGATCACTGAGCGGAAAGTCCAAAGCACGAAGCTTAAGTGCGTCGCAGTAATCGCCCCAGGCATCTTGCGTACGTAGGCGGGAGATTGAGGGAGCACCGTTGAGGGAGCACCGCTCGTACACGTCTGCTATTCGTGAAGGCTGAGTGGCGAATGTCGCGAGGGGAGAGGACAAAGTTGAGGGCACGTGAGCGACATCCTACTGCGCAGTCCGAAGTAATACACGCCCTCAACTTTGGCCTCTCTGTTATTGGCTGCAGGATAAGAAAACATTTATTTACAGCTCTTGTACAAAGGGAGAGCTCTCTGCCCAGAGCTCCAGCCGGCGCCGCCGCCGGCCGGGCCCTACACCGCCAGCGACTACTCGTAGCTAAGGTGTGTCCAGAGGAGGGCTGCGTCTCATGCAGCTGGGTCAAGATCGGTTATGGGTGGAAGGGATGGCGAGAAAAGCCCGCGTGACGTGGTACAGGGACAGTAGGCGTCACAGCGGGGACTTATGGGGTAGAACTGAGATTGGTAGAAGCGGTGCAAGCTCGCCAGGTAGGGATATACGCCCGCTTGTAGCTGGGGCCACGCCACAGCCGCAGCGCGAAGAGGTTAGGGGGAGGCGAGTCGTAAAGCAGGCACAATAACGGAGAAGGAAGTCGGGAGTGATGGCAGGGGTCGAGGTATGTGATCTGGACCGATTGAGACGTCGACCTGCAGGCTGCCCGGTTGATGCACTCGCAGGCCAGCTGACAAGCCTGCTGATTGCCGGTCACCAAATTGTGTCCAAGTGCCCACAGCAGTTTCACTTGCGTATTGGGGCTTATGTGGCGGTGGAGGATGCGGAGGGTTCGATGAGTGACGCGACCTGTTGGTAACAGCGAATGGCCGCTTGAGGGCCCGTAATGATGGCATCCTCAGTGTCGGGCGCATCAGTGATGTTGGAGGTAGATGGAGAGGCAGTAAATACAAGAGAGCCTAGCCTGTTTAGTCAGTAACGGCCACTGAAGTTGCAGTGCGATTCAGGTAGGGAGCAGCGTCACAGTAACGGACCGAATCTTAATATCCATGCTTTTTCTGGATGTAGCGAGCACGAGCTGTCCTAGAGAGAAGGGTGTATGTTTCGGGGAATGGGGAGAAACCTGAATTTAGGTGCGGTATATTCGGGGGAGGCTCTCCAGCATTCGGGAACCCTCCGGAAAGGGAAGGCGGAGGCTTGTGAGGAGGGCGCATCCGGCTCGAGTGAGGGCAAGGCGTTTTCGTTGCTTTGTGAAGTGCACATCCGCCAGCTCTTGCAATATGTTTGGATCCCCATAGCCAGAAATCGTTGCGAGTGTGTGCTGTGGTAGACCGAGGGCTTGCTCATATGCTTTTCGGAGAATGCAGTCCAGTTGGTCACGTTGTGTCTAAGATAAAAGATAATAAGGGGCATATGTAAGGCGGTTATGAATGAGGGCCTCTATCAAACGGATGTTCTCATGTTCAGTAAGCCCGTATCTCCTGGAGGTGACTCGTATAGCCATGCGTAAGACCTGATTGGAGGTTTCCAGGAGCTGCTTCACAGTGTTGGAGGCACGGCCGTTTTCCTGAAGGGTGAGGCCCAGCACGCAGAGCAAGGCTACTCGTTGAAAATAAAGAGAGAAAGATACTAGAAGATAGCACTTTGGCCGTGGCAGTAGGTAACAGAACGAGAGATGAGACTTGCTGGCTGAGCACCGGAGATTTCCCTGGGCAATTTGGTAACGCTGGGTGACATCTATTGTTGCTTGCAGGGCGCCCTCTTTGTCGCGAAGGGCACCCGAGACTGTCCATATTGTCCATACAGGAAGCGCAGGATGGTTGGGATGGATGAAAGCAGAGGGCCAGATTGAAGAGTGTCGGAGATAAAACCGAGGGGCACCTGCATTTGCAAGATAAAATTTGGGGGAGCGCAAGGTGTCCAAACCCATGGTGGCCGTTCGTCTTGTAAGAAGCTGCGAACGTAAGGTAATAAAGCGAAAATGAAATGTAGGCGTACACTCTGTGACAACAGTTGGTGGATGCCAAGTTGTTAAGGATGAATGTGTGTCCGACGTTGTAAAAGGCTCCCCTAACGTCGAGGCCAAGAACCGCTTGTGGAGTGTGGTGTAAAGGGGTGTGCAGAAGTTCTTTAAGTTGTAGAAGGAGATCCTGTGCCGATGGGGGGGGGGGGGGGGGGGGGGGGCGCAACCCGAACATGGTGTCAGGAAAGACGGCCACATCTTCCAGGTAAGGCGGAGGCGACTTAGGATCACCCTCTCGAACAACTCGCCGATGCATTACGTTAGTGTAATCAGTCGAAGTTTGTCAACAGAAGGGCTATATTCCAAGTGCCTGTCTTTAGGATCAAACGGATATCGGCATGCTTCCATTCTTAAGGAAGCTCTCCCGTGTGCCACACTTGATTCATGTAGTCGGTGAGTGCCAGCAGAGTGCCGGAGTCTAGGTTTCGCTATGCTTTCTTGGTCACTTGATCATGGCCAGGTGCAGTGTTCCCCGTTAGTCGAAAGACGGCTTGAGTCACCTCCTCCACTGTAAACGGGGCATCCAGGTGCGAGTTGGGGCAGCTGTGATAGCAAGAGTAGCTCTCAGTATGTGTCGGTCTAATATAACGCTTTTGGATGTCGCATAGAGGGTCCACATCGGAACCCGGGTACGCGGCCTGCAGGCGCGTGAGTGCACGTGAGGTGAGTGCTTTAGTAGTAGTGGGGTTCAGGAGAGCACGATTATTCCATGTGCAGCAGGTGCTCAGAGTTCCCTGAAGGCGGTTACAGAAGGTGCGCCAATTTGAGGAAACCAATTGTGCGGCATATGCCTCGGTTTCAATAGTGACCTTGGCTATGCTGCACCTGAGATTTCGGTTATGCTTTTGCAGTTTGCAGTGCTTGATGAGGCCATGGCGTGCTTTCCATAGGCGGATAAGGTGGGCGTCAACTTGAGAATCAGCTGGTGTAAGCCTGAGATCCAGCGTGCGTTTTCATAAGTCTTTTTGGACTTGCTAAAGCCAGGCCGGGTAGTCCGTTATGGCATCATCTTCCGCCGAAGGTTAGTTTCGGTGCTTGTGGAAGGCAGTCCATTCCGTGAGTCACTGCTTGTAAAGTCTATTTGGGGGGATGACATGGTGCACTATCGTTTTGAGAATACAGTGATTACTATCCAGGGTCTCAGTCAAATTGGTCCACATGCCACGCGGATATATGTGTGACTAGTGCAAGGTCGAGAAGAATGTCACGAGTAACGCTACTGTTGAGGCGAGTTGGGGCAGATATGTCTTTGAGGAAGGTAAGCTCGAAACGCTGGAGCGCCTTCCATAGGCGGCGATCCTAGGTTTATACGGTCGTAACCCAATGCGGGGCAATGGGCATTAAAGTCTCCCAGTACAATACATTGTTGAGAGATACGGAGAGCCTCCACTAGGAGAGGCCCAAAATCTACCCGTGCTTGGCGTGTAGGACTGTTGATGTTGAGGCCGAAGAGAGTCGATCTGTTGTGGGCACCCGGAATAATTTCTGTGAGCGATTTTTTGCTCAGAGGTAACGTGTTGAAAGTCTCTAAGATGTTTAGCTAAGAAGTGCCTATTGCAGGGAAACGAGGATTGGTGAGATGGGTGAGAAGCTACAGAACCCAATGCCTAGCTGTACTGCAATGGCTGAAGGTGGGACAGGTTGGGTGGCAAGAATTTCCCGCTGGCCTGCTCTTTTACTCTCAAGGCTTGGACAGTTCCACTGCCATAGGATGACGGAAGAAAAAGAACGCTTAGGTGTACTAGGCATGATGGCTTGCCAGTGTGACAGCGCGGAGGGGCGATGGCTGATTCGACTTTCAGGCCACTCTACTTCCTCTGGATAATCTATGTGACGTGCGCGTCGCCACCTTCTCTTTCGCGCTTTAAGTTCATGCATAAGGAGAGACAGCGACTTCGGACAGACATCGGCGAAATCCGTGATTGTGGCTAGTGGCTCTACGTACTAAAACATTTTTTCCTGTTTTCGGAACAGCGGGATTCAACGGAAGGTAATCCTCACATTAACTTCTGGCATGCACTAATTAACAGGCTGGGCAGTTCACTTTCGAGTGGCAGTTCCCTCATATGTGCGTGGGCGGGGTCTCAGTTGCAGCGGTATATAATACTTTACTTCATTCAGTGATGCGGAAATTCTTCACCGTTGTATGGTGGCGGCCAGTTCTGCTCATTCTTGGTGTACAAGTGAGCGTGCGAATAGCGCGATTTCCGACGTGCCGGAACCGACTTGTCAGCATCAGTGTAATCAGGGCAGAGAGTTTGTGCAACAGAACAGGGACAAAGGAGGTTCACAGTAGTGCTAGCGAACTGAAAAAAAAAGCATCAAAGGGACCACGATGGCCATCTACCATTCCCTAATCATCCTTTCTTTTTCCTGTTAACCTCATTTCCATAAAACCGGCCACTACCACGACGCCGTAGTAGGCAATTTTACCTTTATGACACCTACAAAACATGAAAATAGGCAAAGATTAGAGGTGCTGGACCTCGATGTGCCTTTCACAGAACAGCAATTTCAACAATAGGAACAGGCTGACGTGGCTACCATGCTCAGCGCGACTTGCTCACTGGTATCGTTTTGTGCAGAAATGCGAAAAAGGACACGAATGGAGTGCTTTTCAAGTATATAAACACATAAAGAAGAAAGTCCCTCCCCACACTCTACTCCACTGAAAATATACTTCCGACGTCTCTGCATTTCAAGATCAGTTCAGTTCAGTCGTTCAGTCGTGTCCGACTCCTCGTGACCCTATGGACCGTGTCACGCCACGCTTTCCGGTCTCTCACTATCTTCCTAACATCACATAACTTCATCTGCAGTGCCTCGAGGATGCCATTTAACCATCGCGTTCGTTGCCTACCCCTTCTCCGGCGACCCTCAACCTTTCCCAACATCAAATCTTTCTCCAGCGACTCCTCTCTTCTCATCAGATGACCAAAGTAGCTGAGCTTTAACTTTAGAATTTGACCCTACAATGAGCAGTCAGGGTTTATGGTTGACAATATCGACTGATTTGATCTTCTGGCAGTCCAAGGAACTCTCAAGAGTCTTCGCCAGCACCACAATTCAAACGCGTCAATTCTTCGGCGGTCAGCCTTTTTCACAGTCCAACTCGCATCCATACATCACAACTGGAAAGACTATAGCACGAGTTATACGGATCTTGGTGGCAGACTAATGTCTCTGCTCTTTACTAGGCGGTCAAGGCTAACCATTGCTCTCTTTCCCAGAAGCAGGCGTCTCCTAATTTCGTGGCTGCAGTCTCCTTCCGAGGTAATCTTGGAGCCCAAGAAGAGAAAATCTGTCACAGCTTCCACTTCTTGTCCATTGATGCTCCAGGACTTGATAGGGCAAGACGCCATGATCTTTGTCTTTTTAATGTTCGGTTTAAGCCCAAACTTCTCACTCTCTTCTTGTACGCGCATCAGAAGTCTCTTGAGTTCCACTTCACTTTCTGCCATTAAAGTGGTATCATCCGCATATCTAAGGTTGTTGATACGTTTTCCAGCAATCTTCACTCCAGCTGAAGACTCGTCCAGACCGGCCTTCCTCATGATGCACTCTGCATATAGGTTAAATAGGCAGGGCGACAGTATGCAGCCTTGCCTCACTCCTTTCTCAATCGGAAACCAATCAGTAAGACCATGCCCAGTTCTGACTGTGGCCTCTTGTCCTTCATACAGGTTCCTGAGGAGACAGATGAGGTGAATTGGAACTCCCATCTCTTGGAGAGCTTGCCACAATCTGCTGTGATCTACGCAGTCAAACGCTTTCGCATAATCAATAAAGCAGAAGTAGATGGGTTTCTGGAACTCTATTGCTTTTTCCATGATCCAGCGAAGGTTGGCAATTTGGTCTCTAGTTCCTCTGCCCTTGCGAAACTCAGCTTGCACGTCCGGAAGCTCCCGATCCACATACTGCTGCAGCCTACCTTGGAGGATTTTCAACATCACCTTGCTAGCATGCGAAATAAGCGCGATCGTGCGGTAGTTGGAACAATCTTTGGCACTGCCTTTCTTTGGGATGGGGATGTAAACTGACCTCCTCCAATCCTGTTGCCACTGCAGGGTTGTCCAAATCTTCTGACATAATGTATGCAGAATGTTAACAGCGTCATGGTTGAGGTTTTGAAGAAACTCAGCTGGAATGCCATCAATTCCGCTAGCTTTGTTCTTAGCAAGGCTGGCTAAGGCCCATTCAACTTCACTCTTCAGGATGCCCGGCTCGAGATCAGTAATCACAACCGTCTTATGTTGGGTTTGCACATTCGGGTCCTTCTTGTACAGTTCTTCTGTGTATTCCTGCCACCTCGTCTTTATCTCTGAGGCTTCAGTGAGGTTCTTGCCTCGTTTGTCCTTTATCACGCCCAGCTAAGCACAGAAGCTTCCTTTGATATCTTTGATTGTCTTATAAAGAGCTCTTGTGTTCCTTAATTGGCTGTTGTGCTCAACTGTTTGGCACTGTATGTTCAGGAAGGCATTCTTATCTCTCCTTGCTATTTCCTGAAAATCAGCATTGAGAACCTTTTATCTTTCTCTTTCCCCCATAACTTTCGCCATCCTCCTTTCCTCAGCTATTTGCAAAGCCTCTTCAGATAACCAGTTTGCTTTCTTGCATTTCTTTTGCTTTGGAATTACCTTAGTATCAACTTTTGTATTATATCACGAACATCAGTCCACATCTCTTCGGGCTCTCTGTCTTCTAGATCTAATTCTTGAAATCGATTCCTCACTTCCACAGCATATTCTAATGTAATTTGATCCAGATCAAATAACTATTAACTCACTTCGATGGCATGCGTCATCTTGATAGCAGATGCCGCGGCTGACAGAAATCTTTAACTTTATTATTAAGTACTTTAAAAGAGAAAGAAAGAAAAAAAGAAAGAAAGAGAGAGAGGAAGGAAGGGAAAGAAAAGAAAGAAAGAACATTTGGGGGACACTTAAGCCCCCCCCCCCCCCTAATAAAAGCTAACTTTACTAACTCAGATTTTATTATAAAACAATCTATGGTATCATTGTACCTTGTTGATGCACGAAAGTTGTGTAACTAGGCGCGATAGCGACGCACTGCGCCCGTTGCAACCGAACGGCTGTGGATGGATGGATGGATGGATGGATGGATGGATGGATGGATGGATGGATGGATGGATGGATGGATGGATGGACGGACGGACGGACGGACGGACGGACGGACGGACGGACGGACGGACGGACGGACGGACGGATGGATGGACGGACGGATGGATGGATGGATGGATGGATGGATGGATGGATGGATGGATGGATGGATGGATGGATGGATGGATGGATGGATGGATGGATGGATGGATGGATGGATGGATGGATGGATGGATGGAATATAGATGCGTCCCCTATGAAACGGGGTGATAGCAGTTGTTATCTATTGAATTTTTCTTTCTGCACTACTAACATAATGTCACTTTTCTGCTTTTAAGCCACCAATCTTCCAATCGTTTTTTTGCTAGCTTCCACCGCAGGTTCATTCACCTGGCCACTGGTCCAATTTCTCTTACTGTCCAATTTCCTCAGGCGTCCCTCATATAATATTTTACTCTGAGCTGCCCGTACTTCGAAAGATGCCCAGCCCATATCTCCCTGTACCGCCTCATTTGTGGTTTTGCCGTGAGCACCCAGTGCTAATCGTCCGACGGCTCTCTGATTTATTTCTAATGTCGACTGTACCTCTATCTTTAGGCACAAAACCACATTTCCGAAAGTAAGCCCTGGAACGATAATTCCTTTCCAAATACCCCTCAAAACCTCATACCTGTTGTATCCTCACAATACCCTATGCTTCATTTTCCCGGCATTTATTTGCCCTTTTGCCTTAAGTGATTGCTCGTGCTTTTCAATGTATGCCAATCCTTCGTTTACCCATACCCCGAGATATTTATATTCTGTCACTCAGGGTATTTCATGGCCTTGTATTTTAAGACCCTGATCAGTTGAGCCGTTGAAAATCATCAGGCCCGACTTAAGTGCGCTAAAACTGAAGCCTAGAGCGTCCTCTTCGTCTCCGCAATACTTAACCAGAGTTTGCAATTCTTCCTGACTTTCTGCTAGCAGCATAATATCGTCTGCATACATTAAACCGGGGAGGCGCTGCTCTACCGCCGTTCCGCCTAACCTATATGCCAGGTTAAAACATAGGTTACTTTCTTGTATCCTCTGTTCCAGGTTTATCATATAAAGCATGAACAGCAGCGGTATCAGAGGACATCATCATCATCAGCAGCAGCCTGACTATACCCACTGCAGGGCGAAGGCCTCTCCCATATTTCTTCAATTAACCCGGTTCTGTGCTAGCTGCATCCACTTGACCCCTGTGAACTTCTTAACCTCATCCGCCCACCTAACTTTCTGCCGCCTCCTGCTACGCTTTCCTTCCCTTGGAATCCAGTTTGTTACCCTAAGCGATCATCGGCTATCCTCTCTTCGCACTACATGTCCTGCCCATGCCCATTTCTTCCATTTCTTTTTCTTAACTTCCGCTAGAATGTCGGTAACTTGAGTTATTTCTCTGACCCACCCTGCACGCTTCCTATCTCTTAATGTTACCCCTACCATTTTTCATTCCATAGCCCTCTGAGTTGTCCTCAAGTTTAGTAGAACTCTCTTGGTTAGCCTCCACGTTTCAGCCCCATAGGTGAGTACAGGTAAGATGCAACTGTTATATACTTTCCTCTTTAGCGATACCAGTAAGCTGCTAGTCATAATCTGTGAGTGCTTTCCAAATGCGCTCCATCCCAATCTTATTCTTCTTGTTATTTCCTTTTCATGGTCAGGATCTGCGGTTACTACCTGTCCTAAGTAGACATATTCGCCTACTACTTCCAGTACTTCGCTACCTAATGTAAACTGCTGTTCCTTCCCGAGGCTGTTGAACATTACCTTAGTCTTCTGCATATTGATTTTCAGGCCTACCTTTCTACTTTTCCTGTAGAGGACAACCTTGCCTTAATCATTTGCATACCTTGACAGCTTCCGTACTTCATATTCCCTTCCCATGTAATTTCTACTTTGTTATCCCGGTATATTTACTATAGGAACTCTGTTATATCATGACCGACACCTTCTTTTTTTAATATGTTCCACAGGTGTTCCCTGTTTACGTTGCCGTACGCCCCGTTTATGCCCAGGAAGGCCAAATACAAATGTCTATTTTCCACTCTAGATATTTCGATGCATTGGGTAAGCACGAACAGGCTATCATCTAAGCGCCTACCATTTCTAAAGCCGTTCTGAAGTTCTGCGAGTATCTTGTGACTTTCTACCCATGCTTGCATTCTTAATTTCAACGCCTGCATGGCCAACCTGTGTATAACAGATGTTATGGTAATCGGCCTGTATGATTTTATGTGCATCCTTTCTCCTTTACCTTCATAAATCAAATTAATTTCACTCTGCCGCCAGCTGTCCGGAATTTGCTTATTCGTTATAACTCTTTCCAAAGCTTTTAACAAAGTTTCCTTACTTCTTGGACCAAGTTCATTAATCAGCTTGATCGCAATTCCATCTATTCCTGTAGATGCGTTTTTTTTTAATATTTTTTTTTCTGCCTTTTTCCAGTTTAGATTGGTCAGTCCTTAGCTGCTTTGCATTCTGCTATCTTGTGTTGCTTCCTGATGCGGAGATTACCCTATCGTTGCTCTTAAATGACTCGGCTACAACTAGCTGATATAAACGTTCACTGCGTTGTCTCCCTTTAAACAATTTCCCTCATTATCTTGAATCTGGTCCTTCTTTCTTTGATTATTTTTAGCTAGCCAGCGTATTTGGTCCCAGAAGTTTCTTGGTCCGCCTCTAGTGGCATCGTGTATGTCAGCCATCCAGCGATCGGTGGTCTGCTTTATTTTACTTTGGACGAGGGCCTCCCCAGCGAAAAAACCATATGAGTCACAATAACCCCATACAGATTTCTCACACTAAAGTGATACTTAACTCGTATAAATCTCATATAATCTCATACAAATATCATTCAACGTATGAGATATATATGAGAGTGTTTGAGATTTGTATGAGTTCAGTATGAATTTATTATGAGAAATATGTAGGAGGTTATTGTGACTCATATGGTTTTTTTTCGCTAGGGCTGTACATCAAGTTTCTTTTGTCGATATAATTCCCATTTTTGGTCTATTTCCTTCTGAGATACCTGTGCTTTCTTTGTCTTTCGGTGTTCCCTTGAAGCTGCCCGTCGTTGTTCAATGGCTTCCCTGATTTCCTTATACCACCAGATCCATGACATCCTCTTTCCATTCCATTGGTTTGCTACTTTAACCTCCTCAATTTTCCTCCTTATGAGTAATGAGTAGTTCTACCTGTTCATAATCCCAGTCTTGCATGGGGCTTTACTTTATTGCTTCCTCTATGTCTGCTGCTATCTATTTGATCGTCGTTTAATTTTGCCTTTACTTTTTGTTTAAGCTTCAGTTCTCTTTTCATCAAGGGCCCCATCTGCAGACTAATAAGGAATGAAAGAGAGCTGGCGCCATCGCTCGGCAACAAATTGATACAATCGCGTTTCGCTTCGGCGCACTTGGTTAGGGGGCGGGACCATCGCGACTATCAAGGATGGAGTCCATAAATAATCTTGGTATGCATTCGTAATGATTTAAAGCAAAACTAAATTGCTAAGTAGGGTTTTGATTAAAAGGACCATAGTGGCATTGTCTTTTGTCCCAATAGTATTATCAAAAGTGTTCAATCTAACGCTTTCAGCAGATTTTTTGAACTAGGCGCATATAGTAACTGGTTTTAGGAAAGCGGTAAGCCAGGATGACTTCGCTGACTTGAGCTAGTTGTGAGCGGATGGAATTGCATTTCAAGTTCCTTATCATGTGCATCTGACTTTAAGTCCTTGATAAACGGCCTTAGTGGGCCTAGTACGGTTAAGGTCACTGAAATTAAGAACATGGGTGGAAGTCTCTTGAGGCGTTTATGCCTCCTTATCTGTGAGCACTCGAAGTTTGCGTTCGAATGCATGAAGTCATAGATGTCACCTATGTTCTTAAATTTCAGTTGTTTTTTGTTCGCTTCGTAAGATATGGGAAGTTTCTGACGCGGGTGTATTTAATTGCATGCGTTTTTAGTCTACAATGAGCTGCTCTTGACATTTAAGTCATTGTTAACGTCCTCAGTGGGCCTGGTACCATTAAGGTAACTGAAATTAAGAACATGGGTGGAAGCCTTCTTGAGGCATTTGTGTCTTTTGATTTGTGTGCCTTCGAAGTTTGCGTACGAACGTATGCAGTACGATCGTTATAGATAACACCTATGTTCTTAAATTTCAGTAATTTTTTGTTAGTTTCATAAGATATGGGAAGTTACTGACGCGGGTATATTTAATTGTCAGCTCATTTGCTTGAGAAGTAGTCACGCGTCAGAATTAATTCGGTCCGAGGTCTAATTTATATTCAAGTCACCTTTGATTCCGGCTGTATGCATCCTCCACTCATCGTTGCTCGACTAAACAAGAAATTTACAGAAAGCCCCAATAATTTCAGAAACGCCCTGTATCGAGAATTGTTGTGCACTGAGCTTTGAAGATGCGCGAAGGAACTTTCCTGAAATTCCACTCTACCGATATATTGCAGCCAGCAAGAAGCATACCTTCACCAATTCCGACACGACGTGTGCCACTCCGAGGAGCAACACGACTCCCCAGGGAAACCTATGCGATATGTTTCGGATGAACTCGAGGGCAGCTCGTAGGTACGACGTCAACGAGCTTGTCACAAGAATCATCGAAGCCAGAGCGACCAGCAGCGTCATGCTGCACGTGTAGCAGAGTACCCGGTTTGGAGTCTTTCAGGCTAGGTGCTGCGTCCTGTAACGAACTTCCGATTCACTTTCTACAATCCTTCCTGTATGACTTCCCACAATCTTTATAAGAGTCCGGTCATGGCAGTAGTTTATATGCGTTGGAATCGCGAAAGGTAAAATATAAGCTTGTGTGGTGACCAATTCAATAAGAAAAACTACAGAAATGCGTGACTACTGGCTGTTACGACCGTGCATCATCCGCACTTGCGCGCTCTATTGTTCGCCTGTGGGCATGGATAAGTGCTGTGGATATGTGGTGTTGGTACAATGGCTCTAAGTGAGCCTGTTTCCAGGAATCCTGTTTTGTAAGCCTGTTTTGCTTTGTGGACACCCTGCAAATGCCAAATTGACCCTGTCAAGAGAATGTCTAGAAAAACACAAAGAAATGTCCCCCTGCGGGAAATAGCCGGAAGTGCTTTGGTTCAATTGTTCACCCTTCCCGTCGAGAAGCCTTATCGTCCAGTGAGGAATGCCTACTGTCCAAAGGAGACGACAGAGTGACACGTCCGCTGACGTGCAGGACAAGAAAGGAGCATGACGCATACGGTCATTAGATGATTTCCCGGGAATGCAGGAAAGATTTGCAATTGTCGGAAAGGGACAATGCTGCAGCAGTATGTGGCGCGCACGTGCACTTGGGTTTCTGAGAAGTAAATCCACTTGCCGGAACCAGCCTATCGATTCTTGGCTGAAGAATAGAAATGTACCTCCTCGCCGTTCCCAAGCTTTTCCCGCCAACAAGTGACCAGGCCCAACGAAACAATGCCGGGCCAGTCAGTGCTTCAGACCATCAGTGCAGTGATGTGTTCGATTGGATGCCGATATCTGAGGGGCGTGCCCTGGATTTGGTTGGTCAGCATCTTCAGAGAGGGGCTGGACATAGGGGGTTTTAAGGACGCTGCAGAGCACGAAATGTCGCTCTGAGCCCTGGGTAAACGGCTCATCCAGTCGCTTCTCGCTATGAACTCTTAACGCTTGTCATTTTGCTGATGTATCCTTCTTTTTCGTGTAAATAATCATGTAAATAAGTTTTCTCAAAGTGCCATTAAACCTGCTTGTATATATTTTACCAACCTCGAAGATTCAATCCTTCATCAACCCCGAGTCTCTGCACGCTACCAAGTGAAGGCCGGGTCGACTTAGTCCCAGCGTCACGACAACTGGTGACCAGCGTTGGGATCTGAATCTACAAGCCACAACATCTGGTGATCGGAGGTGGGATCTGGATCTACAAGCTACAACATCTGGTGATTCGAGGTGGATCAGAATCTACAAGCCACAACATCTGGTGATCGGAGGTGGCATCTCAAGCAACAAGCAGGAGCAACAATCGGCCAACAAGAAAGCAGCTCGGAACATCGATCGCATGTGTGGGTGAGTGCTTGGCTTTTCTTCTGATGTGGACCAGGTTCTAGAACAGGGTTAGATTTTAGAACTGGTAAAAAGTGTTGAAACGCCTTTAGGTTTGGTAGTTTGCACTGTTGTTTTGGAAGTAGCCGACACTCGGAGCGATCATGGACCCACAAAAGCTGCAGAAACCGGACCTGTTGCTATTGTGTGAGGAATTGGGAATTGATACAAGTGGTTTGGCACGAAAACCCTTGATTATAAAGGCAATCACTGATCTGGGAACCGATGATGAGGAGCTCAGTGAAGCATGGAACCTCATCGGTCAAAAAAAGGAGCAGCTCAGACAGCAGAAAGAGCGGGAAAAAGAGGAAAAGGAGCGCGAACGTGAGTGGGAAAAAGAGGAAAAGAAGCGTGAAAGAGAAGCAAAAAAGCTGGACCAAGAAATTGAGCTCCGGAAATTAGAACTAGAGTTGAGCAAGAGGTCGGGCAATTGTCCCCAGCTAGCGGTACCTCTTCTCAACAAGGAGGCAGATTTCAAGATGTCAAAGTACATGCAGCCATATGTGATATCAGGGGATATCGGTCTGTATCTGGCTAACTTTGAGCGAACCTGCGAAAAACTGTCCTTCCAGCGAGACACTTGGTCTCAGAGATTATTGACGGTTCTGCCCTGCGAGGCAGCGGAGGTTGTCGCGCGGCTAAGCAAGGAGGACGCGGACAACTACGAGAAGGTCAAAGCTTGCCTTCTGAGAAAGTATAGGCTTAGCGCCGAGGCGTTCAGACAACGTTTTCGGAACGCTACGAAGTCCAGGGACGAGAGTTACCCTGAATTCCTATACAATTTAAGAGTCAATTTGGGCGAGTGGCTAAAGAGCACTGATTCCTACAGTGATAGGGACGCTGTAGTCGAGCGAATTCTTTTGGAGCAGTTTTTATAACTGCCTCCCAGAAAAAGAAAGAAATTGGTTACAGGACCGAGGCGAAATTAAGTCGGCAACTGAAGCTGCCGAACTTATTGAGGAGTATGCTTCGCGCCGACAATTCAGCAACCCAGCAGTGGATAGGCCCCGCAATCCCAAGTTCAGTGTGAATAACCGTCAGAAAAGGCACTTTGCTAGATTTGCAAACGAAGAAATGAAGGTTTCTTCAGGCAAATTCCCTAGAAAGGACGGCAGTGAGAAAAGTGGGGAAGTGACCAACGCGCAGAACACAAAGAACAAACTTGGGGCTAGGAAGCCGCTCACATGCTTTAGGTGTAATGAGCAGGGTCACATTGCCGTCAACTGCCGGAAAGAAAAGATTGCTTTCTCGTATGTCAGGGACTGCGATGAAAATATGCAGCTTTTGGAACCCTACCTGCATGACCTAGTAGTCAACGGGAAGCCTTGCAAGGTACTGCGCGATTCGGCCGCAACGATGGATGTTGTCCATCCGGCGTATGTGTCGCCTTCCGACTATACAGGACAGTGTGCGTGGATCCGCCAGGTAGTGGAGGAACAGAGTGTGTGCTTGCCAATCGCGAACGTGGTCATCGAGGGCCCTTTCGGCAAGTTAACAACCGAGGCTGCCGTTTCAGGAAAGCTTCCTAAGTGCTATCCGTATTTGTTCTCCAACAAATCGGACATGCTACTGCGAAAGAGGGGCATCCTTTTCGGAGACAGAGTTGTGCAAGCCTTAACACGTTCAAAGGCGCGAGAACTAGCTACACTGCTCATTCCAGAAAAAGCCACAGCGGAGGAAACGGCAGTTAAAACAGTGGTCGATGCGGAAGATAGCAGGTCAGAAAACTTTGAGAGCGAGGCATCTCAAATAAGTCAACTTGAAAGTGAGCTTGATGAGACGCGGAATGAGGACGTTCTTGAGAATAACCTCTTGCCGCCAGTGTCTAGTAATCTTACGAGACTTTTAAGTGGAACCCAAGAGGACTTAGCTATGGAACAAGCCAATGATCCTAAGATACAGGAGCTTCTCAAAAGGACGGAGCAGATAGGAGAACTACAGAAATCTCAGCTGTCCGATCTGGGGGAGCTAATAACAGAGTTTGATGCCTGCTTCGTGGACAGGCCAGGCAGGACTGATTTGACTGAGCACGATATTGAGCTGACTTCAGACGTGCCAGTGCGATCAAGGTGCTACCGATTCTCTCCAAGGCAAAGAGAAATTCTGGATAGGGAAGTAACTCGCATGCTGGAATTGGGAGTAATAAAACCCTCGGAAAGCGATTATGCTTCGCCTATGATCTTAGTAGAAGCTCCAGGTAAAGACCCTAGGCCTGTGGTAGACTACCGAAAGCTAAATTCTCTCACCAGGGATCAAGTGTATCCTATTCCGAATATTGAGGAGAGAGTAGAACAGGTCAGTAGAGCGGCATATGTGACTACGCTGGACCTTACTCGAGGATACTGGCAAGTACCGCTCACTGAACGCGCCAGCAGATACGCGGCTTTCGTCACTCCGACGGGCAGCTACCAGCCAACAATGATGAGTTTCGGGCTCAAAAATGCTCCATTTTGTTTTTCCCGACTCATGGATAGGGTTTTAAAGGGGTGTGAAGCATTCGCGGTGCCTTATTTAGACGACATTGCGGTTTTTTCCGACTCATGGGCGAACCATATGGTACATCTAAGAGCTGTACTGAGCCTTTTGCGTCAAGCTGGACTAACCGTAAAGGCCGAGAAATGTTGCCTGGCAGGGGCGACCGTGGACTACTTGGGTCACAATGTAGGTCAAGGTTTCAGGAAACCCAGCGAGATTAAGATTTCTGCGGTAGCAGACTACCCGCGGCCGAGCACGAAGACGGAAATTCGAGCATTCCTGGGTCTGACTGGGTACTACAATCACTACATCCCTAACTATTCAGCGTTGGCTAGCCCTCTGACCGACGCTCTCCGCAAGACAGAACCGACAAATGTAGTCTGGGACGAACAAAAGGAAGCCTCCTTCGTAAACCTGAAGGCTGTGCTGATTAGCCGTCCGGTATTGCGAGCTCCAGACTATGGCCGAGAATTCACGGTCCAGTGTGATGCCAGTGATCGAGGGCTAGGTGCTGTTCTCTGCCAGAGAGATGACGACGGTAATGAGCACCCCGTGCTCTACCTGAGCAGAAAACTGAGTTCTAGAAAGAGAGCTTATTGCGCGTCAGAGAAAGAGTGCGCTTGCATTGTGTGGGCCATTCAAAAATTGCAGTGCTATCTTGGAGGGGCCAAATTCACCGTAGAGACGGACCATTGTCCCCTGGCTTGGCTGCAGACTGCGACATCGAAGAACAGTCGCCTTCTTAGGTGGAGCTTGATTTTACAGCAGTACAATTTTGAAATAAGATACAAAAAAGGGAAGCTAAATGGGAATGCGGACGCGCTTAGCCGCTCTTTCTAAGCGGTCCGAGATGTTCCTCACCATGTATCCAAATTGATAATCAAGTTTTTTTTTTTTTTCCGCGCGCTTGTATATGTGTGAATATGTAAAGCAGCACGTTTGGTTTTCTAGGAATACGTGGGTCCTGAACGTCTTGAGAGTGGGCTTTTCTCGAACAACAATGGCAGTTTTCTTTTAACCTGGTCTCTTCAGACGGGAGCCGAGTGCTTGCTTCGACATGTGGTTGAGTTTCAGAGACAGATCAAGCAAATTGGCCTACGACAATCAAGACAACGCGACAAGCAACAGCGAGCTTCAAGCGTTCATGTGCAGGCCATTAAGTCGTCTCTTCATGCAGCAGCTGCGACTGCTGCCCTCCGAGACTCTTCTGGCTGGGGAGGAGGCTGTTACGACCGTGCATCATCCGCACTTGCGCGCTCTATTGTTCGCCTGTGGGCATGAATAAGTGCTGTGGATATGTGGTGTTGGTACAATGGCTCTAAGTGAGCCTGTTTCAAAGAATCCTGTTTTGTAAGCCTGTTTTGCTTTGTGGACACCCTGCAAATGCCAAATTGACCCTGTCAAGAGAACGTCTAGAAAAACACAAAAAAATGTCCCCCTGCGGGAGATAGCCGGAAGTGCTTTGGTTCAATTGTTCACCCTTCCCGTCGAGAAGCCTTATCGTCCAGTGAGGAATGCCTACTGTCCAAAGGAGACGACAGAGTGACACGTCCGCTGACGTGCAGGACAAGAAAGGAGCATGACGCATACGGTCATTAGATGATTTCCTGGGAATGCAGGAAAGATTTGCAATTGTCGGAAAGGGACAATGCTGCAGCAGTATGTGGCGCGCACGTGCACTTGGGTTTCTGAGAAGTAAATCCACTTGCCGGAACCAGCCTATCGATTCTTGGCTGAAGAATAGAAATGTACCTCCTCGCCGTTCTCAAGCTTTTCCCGCCAACAAGTGACTAGGCCCAACGAAACAATGCCGGGCCAGTCAGTGCTTCAGACCATCAGTGCAGTGATGTGTTCGATTGGATGCCGATATCTGAGGGGCGTGCCCTGGATTTGGTTGGTCAGCATCTTCAGAGAGGGGCTGGACATAGGGGGTTTTAAGGACGCTGCAGAGCACGAAATGTCGCTCTGAGCCCTGGGTAAACGGCTCATCCAGTCGCTTCTCGCTATGAACTCTTAACGCTTGTCATTTTGCTGATGTACCCTTCTTTTTCGTGTAAATAATCATGTAAATAAGTTTTCTCAAAGTGCCATTAAACCTGCTTGTATATATTTTACCAACCTCGAAGATTCAATCCTTCATCAACCCCGAGTCTCTGCACGCTACCAAGTGAAGGCCGGGTCGACTTAGTCCCAGCGTCACGACATGGCATAGAATTGCATGATATGGTATAACGTGGTAGGGTATTATGTGCATTTATATGGACGGCTACGTAAAGACCGATTATTCGTAAGCCACTTCGTTTCAGTTAAAAGCGAACCCCTAACATGAAAAGGTGACTTCGACTTTCATCTGCTTGATCTGCAACATCGACTCGAACGAGCGCTGTGCCAGGATGAATGGGAGCAGGCTCGTTTGCGCATTGCTCGGTGCTGAGTGCTTCGAAAGGGGGTTCTTCTATCGCTCGCATCGCCCAGTCCGGGTCGGTAGATTGGAAGACAGCAGCGCTTTGCGGACAAGAGGGTAGCGCCTGCTCTTGCTCCTGCGTTGGTGACGGAGAAGGCGTTTAAAGACATTAAAAGAGACAAATAGCAACATCGTACCTAAATGATTTTATCTGTCTTTGGATTTACCATGAAACGCGAGTATATCACATTTTATTAGGAAGTATAGTGGTCGACTGTTGGCTACCTCTAACATGCTTTTACGATGTGCGGAACAATCTATCGCATTTTCTGTATTTCAGGTGCGCTGAAACACATTTGTTCTGGATATACAGCCGGAAAGTTGAGAGAAACATTTCTAGGCTGTGTAAACTGCAGCTACTGCGTACCTGGGCGTACCTGGGCGTACGTGGGCACCTAAAGCATAGCGAAAGCTATGTTTTCGTTAAGATAATTAAGGAAACATCAAGACAGTAACGTATCAAAAAGATTTTAAAACAAAGGCTTGTGGCATTGCCGTACGCTCTATATCCGCATTTGTCGCACTCTGTTCATGAAGACATGAAGAAATTAAGATAGAAGACAGTCCAATTTATTCACGCATCTTTTGCTACAGCATAAATAAGAGTAGTATCAAATTTTAATTCAGTCTCCATTACCTTAGGCCATTTATTTTGTACGCCATTGTACGCAAAGAAATGATCCACTTGGAAAATAACTGGGACACTCGGCACGTTACATCTGACAAAAACAGCACTAAAAACGGCACGCTGACTAGGGAACAGCTGAGACAAGTTTCTACTTTCTGAAAAATGCCGAACTAACTTGAGATATCCAAGTGTATAACCTGGCGCTGGACTTGCCGCAGTGCTTTCAAAAGGCTCAACGCGGTGGATATACGTCTGGCTCGTGAGTCAGTTTTTTTGCTTTCTGCACGCAAGAATGTGCCACAGCAAAACAAGAATGCGCTTTCGTGTGTAGCCTGCAAAGGCAAGACGCTCAATACGACATTATGAAAAAAAAAAAAAAATGGCATGCCTGAACTTACGCGCTGATTTATTTAAAAAGTTCGCGCGTCGTACCAGAAGCGATATAAACAAACGTGTTGCGTGACAATTTTCAAATACACAAGTATGGTGCAGAATAACATGATGTGCCGTGCTTTACATGCCCGTTGAGTTATTATAAAAGGAGAGGGGATTCGGCAGGGCCCATGATGGCACAACTACGATGAAATCCAGCAGCAATAGATACCAAGGAGAGCACGAGGGACTGTCATTTTTTTTTTTTTTCAATTACTGCTCTGACCACAGACAAAGTCTTGGTATAAACACTATTTTTTCTTGAAGGAAAATTTATTGCAGAACTAAACAAAAAAAAAAAAAGAAAAGAAAACATATTCTGCTGATCAAATCCGAACCCACCACCTGGTGCTTACCTGTATACTTAGCTAAGTCGGTGGCTTTTCAGTCTTCTGCTTTCAAGGGCACTTATGCCACACAAATCCCCTGAAATTTGAAGACTACAACATATGTTAAGAAACATAAATCTCCCCGAATGTAGAAAATTGAACTGTAGCTGCCGTGGCCCTGTTGGTGTGGAGCATCGCATGGGACATGCGGATCTTATCGGCGGCAAATGGGTGTTTTTTTTTTTTCGACTTTGTAATACTTCTTTCAAGAAAACAGTGGTTGCACAATAAATATAACAAATGCTCCCGGAAGTAGAAGGTTGACCGGCCACCGTCGTAGCTCATTTGGCATACACCGCACGCGCCATGCAGAGCTGTGGGTTCGGACCTTATGAGCGGATTCTGGCTGTTTTTGTTCGACTTTATAATTTTCCTTTCATGAAAAAAGGGGCTATATACAAACTTCAATTCACATTGATCAAAGCCACAGAACAACAAAGTATCTTAAGCTTTCCTCGGTTTTTACGACTCGAATTTCTTCGTGGTCACCGAGTGCTATTTAATTTCTGCAAGTTACGTCGCCTATGCGACCCTAAACTAGGCATAATGGCCGTGGACGAGTGATAGTCCACGGTCTTAAGGGAGTGCTGTGCTGCAGGAGCACTGCATCGGTTATGTTTGACGTCGTCTCTCTGGCCGCTTCGCAGGCTTGACAACGGAGCTTGTGAAGCGTGCGGACCACGATGGATGTGGAACGAACAGCGTGACATGAGGGTATATCCGGTTTTTAGATGCGACCAGTTGCGGCACTTCGTTAAATCCAGCCTTGTTAGTTGTATCCGGTTTGTGGTGAAATCTTTTGGCGCCTATATTTTCTCTCTCTGGAATTCGGCTCAATGTCGCAGGTAAAGCTTTCGCCTTAAAATACGACCCGAAGCTTCACCAGACTCGCGTTCGTTTTCAAACCGTATCAAGAAAAAAGCACGCTGGGAAATCTACGAAACTTTCGTCATCCGTATGTGAGGAAAGATTTGCGTCAGCTCGCCTTCGATCTAGCTCTTGGAGAAGCATCTGCGCTATCTTAAGTCTTAAGATCTGTAACCTCCTTGTCCATAACCCGTTATAGTATTGTGGTTGCTAAGAGCCCGTTGTGTGTTTACTTTTTCCCGCTATTGTATATATTGGCTTACGCAAATAAACCGCTTCTGTTTGTATTGGTCAGCACGTGTGTTCGGCTTTATTATGTCGCCGTCGTCGTTTTGTTTGATTGTTTTGTTTTTCGAGCCTCACAATACACAAGAAGCATACGGACCACCACGCATTGCCCTCACTGCACGAAAGAAGACATGATATCGAAAATATACAACATAAAGATCGGAACTAGTTAGTCCTGCAGATGCGGCAGATACGCCAGTATCCCCGGTTTATTGACTATGGTATCCAAGCCAACTCCCTAAATTAGAACACTTAAGCTATATCATCTGACGAGCAATACGTTATCAGTAAATGGAAAATAGTGTATTTTTGAAGGCGCTGTTTTCAGCCGTGGATTCGTCATTTTGCAAATCAGAAGAAAGTTATCAGCGTGCCGACAAGGTACTGCGATGAGCTCTTTCGTGTTCACACGAACCTGCGCCAAACCGTCCACGCCAGGTGCATTGGGGCTGCGGCAGCGTCGGCTTCGTTCCTCTGCTCGACTTTATCCTTGGCGCTGCGAAATCTGGGGTGCCACTTCCTGGGCTCGGGCTTTTTCATTGATATCGCCACCTGTGCGAGTCGATAGAAAAAAAAAAAAAAAAAGGACCTGGTCGGCCGCTGAAGTAGAACGCAACGAGCTGGTATTTGGTGCCGAGCTACCGGGGCGCGCGGCACGCGGCGCCCCGTTCGCAGTGTGGTTCATATTTTCTTTGTATATGGTGGACATCACGCGGTCCAGGAAGTATGGTGGTGGTGAAAACATTTATTATATTACAGAGAGGTATACATACACTAGGTGGGATGCCTAGATAGGCACTCCATTGGTGTTTGCCGCAGCCCGGGCGCGCTGCGTTCAGACCTTTTGGGTCTCTAGGGTGCAGCAGCCGGACAGGGTCGCCTCCCAGTTCTCTCGGGTGGGGACAGGGGGCAAAGATGGTTTTTTCTGGCAGGCCCACACCATGTGGTAGGTGGCAGCGTCGCGGAAACCAAAGGTCCGAAGAAGAGCCTTGCGAAGACAAACAAGCAGAAGCACGTGGCCATGAAGAGTCGCTTGCGCAGCAGACCGAAGCGCGCGCAGACACCGTACGCGAGGGAGAGCACCAGCTCGCTCCACCTGTCGAAGACGATTAACAGGAACAGCATCATGGCCACGGTCAAAAAATTGGCATTGGCTTAGCTTGGTTAAGCCTGGTAACTGCGAAAGCAATAATATAGTGCCTAGAAGGTTTTCTTCCTAGTGTGTCGTTCCCGAGCGCCCGAGAGGCTCCGCACGCAATGAATGCCGATGGCTGCCGCATGGGGCGCTGCCGTGCGAGAGGGTGCGAGCAGGTAGCCGCTTTTTGATGCGAGCCTTCCGCGCTTTCTTTTTCCGCAGCCGTAATAACTGCTGCGCTTTCTTATTTTGTTTCTGCCTGTGCTTTCGTTGTCCATCGGGAAGTGCCCTAAAGAACACAAATTTGTTGCGGCGTGCTACACTGTTTTCGGATAAAAAGAGCACCTCTAGCACTCACTCGGGTGCTTTCTCTCACATACTTGGGGTGGTAGATCCCAATTGTCATCCGCGAAACTTACTAAATGGAATTTTTTTTTTCGACGAAGCAGTGTGAAGCTTGACCGGCAACAGCTTATCTAAAATCTGCAACAATGAAATTCATTTCGAGTGATCGGCGCCTTTAAGGCTGCCTAGACATGACAATATTTGCGGCTTGCTTGCAAACGCAGTAATAATGCATTCTGTAAAATGAAAAATGAACACAGACGGCAAAACAAGAAAGAAAAATTTATTTTTCACATACACAGATCCGGAATCGGACAAATTTCGAAGGCAGCAGTTCAACTCTGCGAAGCGGCTAGTCACTGGCAGTGGCGTAATTTCAGCAATTTTTGCCTCTGCCTCTGAGCATCCCTTTCTTTGTTTGTGCCGTTCACAAAAAACCGAAATCTAAGCAGTACATGAAACTTCACAACTTGAGATAATGTGGTTCTTTCATGCTCTGTGCAACCAAGCTGTGGTAGCGTCAATGCTTCAAGGTGCTCTGCAAAGTCAGCCAAGCTTCCTGCATGTAATTTATGTTTACTGAAGAAGGAAGTAATAGCGTTTTCCATGAGTTTCACAGCTAGGGACACCGCTGGGCTCGGATATATAAGGCCACCGTTGTCGAAGCGGGCTGTTAAGCACTAGTTAGCATCGGCCTCTGCTTCCCTTCTAGACACACACAGGCGCTTTGCACAATCTGGACAATCACTTTTAGCCATAACTTTTCGTGCCACATATCCTGCTGTGTAATACATCAAAGTACTCTTGCTCCTTTTCTCGGTGTAGCCGACATGATCCTCATTTGAGCAAAGAGCCTGAATAATTACTTCCAGCTTACTAATACCCCAGTCACTCGGGCAAGTTTAGTGACACTTTCACGAAGTGCACTTACTTAGGAAGAATTACACTTTCGGTGCTCGCAGTCACACGCCAAAATCAAGTGTCATTTTGAAATGACGGTCGTGACGGCAGTGCCGATGCGGATGCTGTAGCCCTATGTAACATTAATTAGTTTTCACAGAAATACCTTAAAATTCGATTGTATTGCAAGCACAATGACCCCAAGCTATTATTCAATTTATTTGTGCATTTGAGTACATGGATTTGACTAAAAAAACATCGTGATGTCGCACGGGCATGTTAAGTCGTCTTCACAGCGTTTGCTTGCCGTTGTACACGTCGAAAAAAGTCCGGTTTCCGCAGCATCACGAAAGTAGGCGAGAAGTTCGCAGCGTTCACAGCACCGGATGCTACTAGCTTTCCGCTGTAGTACCGCCCGCGAGTGCCCGTGTACGGCAGAGTGCGCGGTGCAAGTAGCGCTTGGCCGGGCGCTCCTCCGTGGTCGTCGCTAGGCCTATAGTTTGTTTCGCGTCGAAGTATCAGTGGGCGGCACTTTCGTATGGCCAGCTTAATAGGATATATGGCTCACTCGTGGCACTGCCTTATTGTCAACTTTGCTGTCTGTTCATAATAAGAGTCAGGTGCAATTCAAATCGACGACGACTTAGCGTATACGTGTACTGCAAGGCTGAGCTGCGCCGCGCCGCCGGCGACGATGCATGCTATGAAGTTGTGAGCAGAAATTTGCCTGTGTCGCAGCAATTACACTATACTAGCGACTCGGTATAGGTCAAAGATCCCCAAGAAGGATTAATTACTGACATTGCTTTACTCCAGGATTTACTATTTACGGGAAAAACAAATTCTCGCACACTTTTCTGACGCCGGTGACAGCGGGGTAGCGTCGTAAAGGTGCTTGCTGGCTTGGCGCTGGCGGCTTGCGGGAGGAAAAGCGGTGGTGTCTCCGGCCGGCGCTTGAGCGAAATGCTGCCTGTCAAGTGACGACGTTCTAGAGATTGGGTTACATATAACTCCAACTTCGTTGATGCAGCTTGAGATACCGCATACCATCGAAGTGCAGCAGCAGACGAACGCCTTCAACTTAGCGCAAGCACTGAGAGCGAGGGTAGCTATTCATGTGTACGCATCGTTTTCAGTTGGTGACAGCTTAAATCAAACGCTCATGAAATTACGATAAACATTTCAAAACATTGTAATTCTCAAAAAAATGTGTGAGTGATATGTCACTGCCCTGCTGTCGAGACTACACACTCGCCTGCCGGACAAAGTGTAGTGAGTTCGCCAAACTCACTTCACGCCAAGTCTGTTCGGCAGTAAGTGTCATTAAAGTTCATCGTGTGACACGATGCGAATGACACTAAACGCGAGTGCATTTTTGGGGTTTTTGAGACTGTGCTGGCCGGTTAAGCAATGCATTTATCACTTCTGGCTAGCAATTTACTCCCTTTGGTGGCTTAGCACGATTATACATAGTCAATATATAGTCTACTGTGATTAAAAACTGAGTGACTGTAGGATGATCGTTGCAACCAGATGACTGTCTGATTATGCCAAATAAATTCTCTAGTTTATCTTGGCACAGACGGGATGTTAAAAGGTATGAGAACCCTACAACTGAAGTCAAATATTGCATTATATCTAGGGTGATCTTGACAGTCACTCTAAAACCAGCAGCAGTGCTCTTTGACAAAAAAAAAAAAACACCGCCTGTTGGCTTTGCATGCACCTCCCACTTCTCCAGGTAGGCTATGAAGTCTTCTAGAAAATGCGTCTTCACTCAGGCCTCAGTGCTTCGCGCGCTTATTCTGCAGTTCGCAGATATCCCTCGTCTTTCTCTTTATAGCCTGTTTGCGGAGAAGGTGCTTCGAATATCCATCAAATATTGTCGGAACAGCGTCGCGCTTCAAGCGCGGTTTGTCACGAGGGAGCTCGTTCACGTCTCCATTCACAGTGATCCTGAAGGAGCGCTCACACAGTTTTCTTCAAAGTGCTTTTCGCTCATTACACAGCCAGGTGTCAGCCTTCTATCTTCTCTCTTGATATTCTTCTCCCACACTGCAAGCCGCGCAGCATCCGTTGGTGCAGTAAATAGAGAAACACGGTCCTTGTTTGAACGGTAGCCGCTCCTGCATAACGGCACAAAACATTTTTCTTTACATTGGCGCTTCGGCGTAGACATTTTCGATTGCTTCAGTCTTCGTTCAGAACTGTTGTCGAAGCTTCAAGCACATAACACTTCATACAAACCACGAAAACACGAAAAGAGGCCCTTAACAACTTGTACACCACGCATTCACCACCCGCCTCAGCCAGGCCAAGTGCGTTGGGCTGGCACCCTCCCATGCGCTTGCTCCACCTGGCGCCAGCTACGCGTATTCATCGCCTGTGGTGCCACACCCTGCCGTTGCGTGGAGCTGGCGCACGGCTCACTAGGAAGAAACCTTCTAGGCACTATAGCAATAGCTATGGTTACGCCTAGGTTCAGCTGGTGATGTAGCTGGTTATGGTGCCTGTGGTTATGCTTATGGTTATGCAGTGATTCACTCTGGCCACGGCATATGGTTCAACTATTGTTTATTGCGGGGTGCTATCTGGTTATTCTATGTATAACTAGTAGCGAGGCAAGGAGTGCCGTGGCTGCAACGATATACTTGGTTGTGGGTGAGGTTAAGGCAGAATGTACAACTGCCGCTCCGGCACCGGCTGCAACGGCATTCTTTACGCCAGCAGAAATGAAAGCATCCCTGGAGACTGCGCTGCCGCTAGGCCACCTCCTATAGTATCCAACGTTGCACCCCCGGCGGTAGCTGCGGGGGTGCAGCCCCATAATTCTTCTTAGCTTTAGGAGCATGTGCCACAACTGCAGCTCCGCGGTTGGTAGCTACCGCCTCGCGAACCGACGGCGCGAGTTGGGGCCCTTGTTTTTGCCGCAGATGGGATGACGTCACTCCGGCTGTAGCGCCCTTCGTGGAAAGAGTGGGAGTTAGGCCGCGTTTGGTAGCTACCGCCTCGCGAGTTGACGGCGCGAGTTGGGGCCCCTGTTTTTCGCGCTAAAGATCAATGGTAGCTACCGCCTCGCTACGCGAAGGGCTGAAAAGTGAAAGTAGTATTGCTTTCGCAATAAAAGATCGGCCTGCGCGGCAAGAGATTAGAAGAGATTATGAATGAACTAGGTTAAACCATGTAAATTCGCACAGCCAAATGACATCGACCGTGATGAAGCAAAGGTGTACTCCATCTTTTCTTAGCTGAATATTGTTTTAGCATAAAATGCTTTAGCTCCTGTTGACGGCGACCATCAGGGTGCGTCGAAATAAAACCGCAATCCGACACCTTGCACAGATTTTCCCTCATCTGGGCATTGATTTCTCTTCATTCGGGTACCGAACGAGATTTCACGACCCGGATATGTGCGTCTAAGTTGGTGCTGAGAAACACGGCCTCCCACTGGTCTTCATTCGAGAGCTTCAAACCTGCGGGAGGGGGGGGGGGGGGGGAGGGTCCCAAGGGCAAGCTCAACGTATGAGTGAGAGAGTGGCGTTTTGGCCACATAGCATACAGGATGAGGAATAGAGCCCAGGATATATGCTCGCCTATATCCTGGGGTTCGGGAATGTTTTCGTTTATATTTGTCTCCACGCAACCCCTTGAGGCTTCGTAAGGGAAATATGTGCGGGGAATAAATAAGGCTATCTAAGCGGTAGTGCATGGTGATGCCATGAAACGTAGCCAAACCATCTCTTGCCGTACGCAGAATTGGTGACGCCACAACCTGATCGATGGATCCTCGGGCGTAATTGTGGGCCGACTTGTTCCCTGGATGGGACGAGTGTGCAGAGACCAAGATCAATTGGATCTGGTGCATGGAATCGGAGATTGATGGAGCGGAGGAGGGATAGGACAACGTAGGAGAGCCGCGGCCTTTGCCGATGTTACAAATTGCAGATTTGGAGTCACTAAAGATGGTCTCTGCCGAGGCGGACGCTATCGTCAATGCTATGACCGCCTCATCGGCCTCTTAAGACAATCTGAAAGGGATGGCGCCCACAAACGATAGCCTTCCCCACTGGTTTGCTACCACGAACGAAAAAGCATTGCGGTCGAAGTATTCGGCTGCGTCGATATACACTGGTTCCAATCTGTCGAATTAAAATTGTTCTGAAGTTTGTTAATCCTACACTGCATTCCCAATACAGTTCTACCACATTTGCAGCCAATAACAATGTTCTGCTCCCGAAAGTTCTTACGAATTACGAAAAAAATTACGCGACCTTTTGCAAACATTTCGTCCTGAAACTTTTTTATTCTGCCTTTCACAATGAAAACATTAAGCCCCTTGCCCACATTTAAGAAGAACTTGAAGATGTATTTTTTTTGAGTGCTGATGTGTTATACTTTCTACAGGTTTATTACCTGTGATATTGCGACGTCAGCCTTAAGTTTGTGGAAAAGAATTCATTTGACATGTTTTGAATTTTGCAACCTCTCCCTACCTCTGCTGGGATCGTTTCTTTGGTTGTAATGACCTAATGAGCATCACGGTACAATCTTCTGACTAGAGAACACTCATCTATATATTTATGTATTCTGTAATAATGTTCGAACTAAGCAACTTTCACATAAAGAAGCGGTTTAGGTGGGAATCTATATATGGATAATTTAGATATAAAAGCGAGGTTATATTAATCCACACGCTGTTTGAAAGCTCCTAAAGAGGACGAATACGATAAGCCTTTGATCATGCTCAGCCAATCATCGTGCAACTCCAAAAAAATAAGAAGTCCAATAGTCCGTTAAGGCAATAAACGTCCTGACATCGCTACAAAAACTTCTACGCCTTTTTTATAACATACATGTGCTAAAACAATTAAAAACAACAAAGCGAAAACGACCAGGACGGACTAGAGTGACATATTCCAGTAGCAGAACCGTTGCTTTTATGGTCTAGGATTCTACTCTTAAGGCCACTCAAATTTCCCCTTAAGCTTTTGCATGATCCGCTTCTAGAGTACCGACAGTTGGCCTATCTGGCGGTTCTTTCAAGGCTCAATGAGTCACTGGAGCATACGCGTCGCAGTGTGTGCAGGTTTGTTTTGTGATTGGTTTCTTTTGTGGGGTTTAAAGTCGCAAAGCGACTCAGATTATGATAGGCGCCATAGTGGAGGACTTTGGAAATTTCGACCACCTGGAGTTCTTGAACGTGCACTGACATCGCACAGGGCACGGGCGCCTGGCTTTTCGCCTCAGTTGAAAAGCGGCCTCAGCGGCTGGGATTCGATCCCGCATCCTTCGGCAAAAAAGTCATAACTGAAGCAGAACATGCGTGTTTCGTACATATTGTTGGGGAGTACGTAAGCAGCGTGTCGTTACTATTTCAATAATTTTAGCCCCCCGCGAGCCCAAGCATGCATGATCGAATCCCGGCCGCGGCGACCGCTTTTCGATGGAGGCGAAAAGCAAGGCGCCCAGGTTATCTAAATTTCCGGAGCCCTCCACTAGGGCGTCTCTCATACTCTCAGCCGCTTTGAGACGTTAAAAAATACACCATTTCAATAACATTACTTCGGAAAACCATGGGATCAATATTACCTTGGCAATAACAACTTATTTTTATTTATTTATTTTTTTTTTTTTTGCTGGCGCGTTGCTCTTTCTATTGGTGAAGTATTGATTTCTGAAATTTGCCTTAACTAATTTATAGAAAAGGTAGGCTGCGAACGAACTATCGACAACCTAACACTTTATTACTGTTAATCGCCTTATAATTGCGCCGTCCGGCCCGTTTACTCTGCAGCTTAGACCATTAAAACTGCAACATGAAACATCCTCGCTGAATTCAAGTTAAGACGACAGTTTTGCGGAGGGCTCCTTCTTCGCCTATGGCTTTCCAGATACTCAGCTATCTGGGTGCTTGACCAGTTGCATGAGGCGTAGCAATGAAATGGAACAGGGTGATCTGTACACGCGTGCTGTGTTGTTCAATCCCGGGGATAAGGCCGAGACTTTATCTGATTATCTGAAGGCTCAACTCATCGATTACATGAGTATTTGCCACACACGCTTCGCATCAAATGTCTAGAAGAAGAACAAGGGCGCGTGTAATCTGCAACAAGATGTGCAGGAACAGCTAGCTGTTCTCGGTTTTATGTTCTGAGTACCTGATAAAATTTCCAGACAAGTAATCAGCCCAGATTACCGCCGCAAGTTACTTATCTGGATCTTTATCCACCTCGTCTGCCTTCCTTGTGCGCTGAAAACTTACCTTTCCTTCTTCCTGCTGATTCAGTCATTACCGTACGAGAGGAGTGTGCCGCACAATGAACGCAGAAAAAAAAAATACAAAAGAACTTCGCACCCGAAAGGCGTTCTAACCTTTCCTTATGCAACTCGAGTGCGGGCTCATGGCATATTCCAACCGGCGATCCTGTGCAACTCCGAGTGCGCGGCGGAACAAGGTATCCGTCGCAGCCTAATCGGAGCCCACGATCCGGATTAAAATAGCCCATTAAAAGATACTCTTCCACTTCGTGGAGTACGAAAACTTGCCCCGGAACGCCGACTGGAATGCACCTTTACACGCTTCGGCCATCGCCGCAGCCTCATTGTAAAGTGCATAATACGCACCTAGTCATGCAAAATACAAGAAAAATGTATTCTTGTGAAAGCTTAAGTTGATTTCGGGAAATTATTGTACCCGTTTATAGCAAAACAAAAAATCAGCATTTAAACGGTTATTCGTTTTCGGACAGGTGTTCTGTAGCCACCACGTGTATTTAACTATAGTGGAGACTGAAACTGAGTTTTCTGTTACCGCTGGAGCGAGGGTGTAAGTAACAATGTGAATGATTACTTTAATATACGAAGCACCAGACTTAGCTTCTCGCTTAAGAACTTTACTTTTCGACCCTCACGCAATAGTCTCATTTTGTTTTTCTTTGGTCATCAGTTTACGCTGAGCGGAAGACCGAAAGGACATGCAATTGTGGAAAAGATGAAAGTCAGTGCAAGACACAGCATTGCAAAGACGGGCGGAAATGTTTATATACTGTATAGAGGCATATATTACAAGAGGCTCTCTCAGCACACGCGCGCATTCACACACACAGGCGGGCACACTAGGGGGGGCATGGCTAGCAGTCTTTGGAAAGAGCCGGGTACCGAGATTTGAGGCTGTTCATGATACGCGCGTGGTGCGCGTTGTTCACTTTCACGAAGGGCACCCTGCGCCTCTCCTCGCTCGCGATGATGGTCTTGATGCCCGGTGCGTGAACGAGGAAGGCGTTGTCCAGGATGTGGAAGTCGTAGCCCCGCAGGCACAGCTCGTAGCTCTGGAGGTGGGAGAAAGGGCGTCAAGGTTCAGAGGTCTTGTTTGACATCGTGCACAGAATAACATATACCGTAATCAATATTTCTAGGTCCGGCGACAACCACGTTACCTGACAGTATTTAGTTATCGGACGTCTAAAGGGTATCTGCGTCGTAGTACTAGCTAGCACGCTTCATCGCAGTAAGAATCGCTTAGTTCCACCCATGCAATGGACAGCCTGTCTCTGGTCACTGCATCAGGGGCTTGTAAAAGTTGGTCTCAGTTTACACACGACCAGCCTTCCCTCCCACTGTCCTAACATGATCCATGGACTCATTTTCATATTCGTGTAGCAAATCATTACTTAACTGCTAGATCGTCGATTCTTAAGTACGGGGCTCGCAAATGCACGCATAGCACGACGAAACGCTGTCACTATTATCTACCAAAACTTCTTGCACAGTTTTGCACTCAACTTCATTCTTTAGTTACTGTGCTAGCCGAAAAGTCATGGTCAACAGAACGTTTAGTTGATACTAAAGTTAAAGTCTGACAAAGGCTTCCAGTATACAGTTATGCACTCAAGTACATACGCCACACCCACCTGCGACATCTTGTCCCTTTTGCCTTCCCAAGTGAGTTCCTCGGCGTAGAAGGGATCGTCGTTCGTTCCGATGTAGATGGGCTCCCACGAACGCTTTGTTCGATCACGCTTCGTCGTCGTGAGCACGTCCAGGGCCTCGTCATTTGGAACACGCTCGATCCATTCTTCGCGTTTGGGGAACTTCTGACACTGGTCGCAGACCCACTTGTGGAAGAATATGGCCGTCTTGTTGTGCAGCATTTGCACCAAAGCGGTCTTGGTGAGCGGCGGCCGCTGCTTGGCTTGCACCTCGAATATGGGCAGCACAAACACCTGGGGCGCTCGCGCCTCCGTCGCGTTTCGACGCCGGCGCTCGGCCACCAGGGCGAGGAAGCGCGGGATGATGTTGGCGCTCGGATAGAGCTCGATATCCGACGCCAGAACGTAGCGCGTGCGCGCTCGACGCCGGGCCACGTTCCGGAGAACATTGATGGGGTACGTCATCTTGTTCATCTTGCGGAACTCCATGTACTCCCGCCCCATCACATCCGAGCTGCAGGAACTGTTCCAGGACTGTAGAAAGTCGGCGGATGAATTGACCAGTACTGCCGCCGGCGGCTCGTGGTCTATGTCGTACACAATGTGCCACGTCACGTTGGCACTCACGCACGGATCGTCGCACCGTCGCAAAAAGGCGATCTTGTCCATCACCACTGCGTAGTCGGTGCCCGGAGCGAATACGGCCACGGATACAGGGCCCTGCCATCGGGAGCATAGGACCGGGACGTGTTGTAGGAACTCGTGGGTCGCCTGCGTCGTTAGGGTGACGCTTTCGTTGAACGGCACCGATACATCGGGCAGAATAAAGTCCTCTTGTATGACGTATTTGTCTACTTTCTTTGGCAAGGAATTGTTGATCTTGTTGGCGGCTACGGCGCCGCTGTAGTTTCTCCTGGCGATACCTGCGTACTGAGCTCGTGTCGTGGGCTGTTTCGACTGCAGCGGCTGTCTGTTCTGGAACTGGGGCTTCTCTAAGTTTGCAGCATGTTTGACTGGCTGTTGCTGCGGTGGTGGCGGAGGGGGCGGAGCTCCTTTCGCTGCCGAGTCTGCGGTTTCCTGCTGCGAGTGATTGGACAGAACGAGCACGCAGGGCTTGACGTCAGTTCGTGGCATCTGAAAGCAGATCATGTTGTACACGGCAAGCAGAATGTTGATGGTGACGAAGATGCGGTAGGCGAGACGCAGCTCGGGCCTGTTGGAGCCCGCCATTGCTGCTCTTGGCGAGCAGCACTATAGCCTTTTCTTAGGACACAAGCGTCAAACTATATTCGCTTACGTCATCGTTCATCCCGGGGCCATGTGCTTTGCGGAGGTGACGCAATCAGGGCATAAATGAACTGCCCTCGAAAGAAACATGGAAAACTACACGTTAGAACCTGACACTCGAGTTATCACACGTCCATCGACGCATCTTGGGTGCCTTGATTGGAGTAGCACAAGACATTGTCTGCCCCGGCCAGCTTGGGAGCAGGATAACGATAGGAACGCAGCCTCCATCTTGCAGCAGGCAGCCACCGTGCCCTGCGATAAAGAATCGAGAAGCAAGTTGTCAGACTATTTTAAAGCGTGACATGCATCGTGTATATGCGACGTAATATGTAGCGTCAGGCATGTCACGTGTCAAAATATTTCATGCCATATCGCTTTCCGCGGATTACGCGTTAAGACACGTACGTTCTGGTACCACAGGTTCTAGTACACCTGTATTTTATGTCAGTTCATCGCAAATAACAAATTCATTACAGGTCCTGGTTGTGTGTAGAGGTGTCACAAAGTGCGCTCGAATACCGCTTATACTGTATCTGAAAAAGCGCTTGCTTGTTGTAATGGTCGCCTCTGAAACCGGGACTTATTCACATTGATTCAGCTTACTAGGGCAAGCTTCTGCACCACGGGTCTTCCCCCCCCCCCTTTTTTTTTCTCTTTGCTGGGCGTAAAACGTTCTGCAGTCGTGCAGATAACGTTATCCGAAAGCCAACGGGGAGGAAACGATGACGACAGACTGTGTAGAGTTGTACTACGTCTAATATCTCGCTTTTTGCAAGCGCGTGATAAAACTTTACAATGCCAAGCCCTGAGAGTAACAAAATACTCAGCGGGAGGTGCTCTGTCGGTAGCCGATGAGGTGGCTTTTCAGAGGCCGTATATAGTGGCAGCATGTGAAATTGCATTCATTCCCCCAGAAGACCCAGTAACAAACTGACGTACTGCCTTTGATTGTCGGGATACTTATTTCAATGAGCTGATTTCAGGATAAGAAAAATGTCTACGCAAAGAGCCGAATGCATCAAAAAATATAACGCGTTTAGGAACAGAAGAAATAAACTGGCACAATAAATTTGCTGTCGTCGTCGGTGGAAGGTAGACATACTACAAAGGGTTGCACGTTACAGTAAACACACAGGTGTAGCCGGAGGTCAGAATAGTTCGGTCATCAGGAATACCGTACTCAAATAGACATCTTTGAACAGGCGGCACGTCCGTACGTGAGAGGTAGCCCCCATACAAGTGTTAGAATGCTTAAAAAAAAACTTATTCTTTTATTTTGCAGTTTAGGGAAACCAGAGAGCCTCGCGTCTGTACTGCGCGTGGACACTTTTTCTCGTCGTTCCTATCAAATAAGTGGCCAATGCGATCGTAAGTCTGTGTGAGTGGACCATGCTCTCTTCCTTCGTTTTGCCCCTAAACGAGTGAAGGCTGAGTGAAGGCTCGGTATTAGTGCGCTCCAATAGGCTCAGAATCTGTTACCTGTACCATTTTAATGGCAGCCAAATACGGTCTATCGGAACGTTCGATGGCCTCCCCTATCCTCCTCTATACTCTCCCCCACCAGCTAGCCTTGCGTATGCTGCAATGTACCTGCTTGGGGGAGAGTACCATCTGAGTAGCGCAACGTGGCAGAAAGCGGACGAAATCATGCAGTGGCCAGCAGCCTCAAAGAACAACAACGGAAGCCGCTTCATTTCAGTAGCGCCACGCAGTGGCCGTTAACTGAACTAAACGACATGTGTTTGACATCGAAATTGAGGAGGGACTGTCTGTACGTCGTGTTTCTTTAAGCCGAAGATAAACCAAGAATGGAAGAGGCGTCGAACATTCGCCGAGGGATCGACGTTATCTGCAAGTTTCCGGGATCTCAACTGATATAATGCCTAGGCCATGTCAATCACAGAGTTTCCAGTCGCAGCTTGGAGCTAAGCTGCACAACACGCGATACACGGCGCAGTCAAAGACGCGAAGATATATCACCAACATGCTTATAGGAAAATGCCGTTCGTGAGCTCAGATCAAAAGATGATGTCTACTGCTTGGTTTTTGCAATCGGATAAAATATGTCTCCGCTTTAGTCATCTTCTTCTATTCCATGGGCTACTTCAGCCTGTAAGAAGCCTGACAGGACTACTCTGGTGTTTAAGAGTCAAAATCAGTGCGCTTCGGTAGCATATATGAGTGAAAGCTGGAAATAATCACACAGTAAACCCCATGTAATTTGGTATTCTGTTGATGCAATATATAGTATATGGTTGATCTAGAAAAAACAGCCATTCACGAGGATTCTTCACAGTGCCCGTTTGCTGTGCGGCTCTTGGAGAGGTTGGTAGAAGGGTGAATTATTAGCATTCCGACTCCCAAACGCGTTCAGTCTGGTAGAGTTTTGCGAGGAAACGTTTAAATGCGAATAATAAGAATAGTACGTCAAAATTCGTTAATCGTATACCTGCTACGAAACTCCGGATGCAGTTTGGGTAATGCGCCGTGAACACATATTGGAGGAAGGCAAATTATGGCGCCGCCTATGACCCAGCTTTAATAGCCGCCTGCATGTTTTCTTCCCCAACTGTAGCCACTCATTAGCAAGATATGAATGGCTAGAGTGGCGCAGCAGTCGACTAACATCCGAAACTCGAACCACCCCGCAGGGGTGGCGCAGTGGTTAGGGCGCTCGACTATACTGTTCCCAAGGAAGCGGGATCGAATCCCGGCATCGGCGGCCGCTTTTTGATGAAGGCAAAAAGCAAGGCGTCCGTGTGCTGTGCGATGTCAGTGCACGTTAAAGAACCCCAGGTGGTCAAAATTTCCAGAGTCCTCCACTGCGGTGTCTCTCATAGTCTGAGTCGCTTTGGAACGTTAATCCCCACAAATGAAACGAAACGAATCTCGAACCATCTGGGCGCAGGGTTTTACAATCCCGTGCGCAGTAGGTTGAACTTACACAAGCAAGCTTAAAGGGTACATCACAGGTGCACTTCCATTCGTTTCCCTTGTTTTCACCAGTTCTTTCATTTGTAGTGCAGCTGAAGTCTGTACGTCTGAATTAACAATTGTGGCTGCGTTCATTATCCCTCATAACCTCCAGCCAGCCCAATTAACAGTAATCGGCACAACCGGTAATAATTAAAGGGTGCAAATTTGCAGGTTTAATCAAAAACCTTTAAATAAACCACATGCATCGAAACCAACTTTACGCAACCCTATGACACCGCTTATGTTCAAAATATACGCTTTTAGCGTGACGGGAACGTACGCCAGAACAGACGTATCGACTTCTATACTGGATATCTGCTTCGCAGGCGTACTCGAAGCGGCGCGGTCAACCGGGATCACTACGCGTGCGCATTAGGCTTTCAATAAACCGGCACACTTCTTCGCTAGTATGCCTCCGCAATGTTAAACTCCCCTATACCTTCATAAGCGGCAACCCCCCCCTAACAAGGGCCTTCCTCTCCTTCCGAAGGTATGAAACTTCGGCTGTGCAATAACTACTCTACTGCAAACATACCAGTATTTGAATTACATAAATTAAATTACAGTAACTTACCTACTCTTTCGGTAATTCGTAATTAATGAATAACCTTTCGGATTCGGTAATTTAGTCAAGTATAATTTATTTCTTTAGGGTAGTAATTTCGCAGCAAAAGTTTTCATTTCTTTCCGAATTACTTTTACTAAAATGCAGTAGACAATCCGGTAGCGATCGAGTGCCACGAAAACAGGAACGACGCACGGCAAGTATAGGCCAACGTAACGGATCGGCAAAAAAGACAGAGTTGAATACTGAGATCGACAAAGTCCTATACTCCGGCAATCCAATGGACATATGTTATGTTGAGGCAGAAAAGGGAAGAAAAATAAAGAGCCTCTGCCCGTGCCACTTAGTCGAAACACTTCCCCAAGCAGCAAGATGTACGCCGAAGCGACAGATGGGGCAAGACGGCCGGAGTTTGAAACTAGATGGGAGCGCGAAGTGGCACTCCCTGTTGCGTCGGCTAGGCCACGCTGGTGCCTGATTACACTCGCCTCCACAGGACAAAGGGGTGGGGAGACAGGTGGGAATATCCATGGCGTGAAAAAATTACTTGCAGCAAGGTGCTGAGGTCGATGACTAGGACCACGGAAGCGATAAATAGCCTAACTGCTTCGGAGGCTTCAAACGGTTGAGTGCATGTGTGCAGATAACTTCAGGCCAGCACTATAACCTCCTTGGGCCAACGCTTTCGCCGCTCGTCTGCCTTGGGCGCAGTGAAAGGGACGAGCCTTCGACCATGCTTCTCTTTTTGTTGTTTGAATGCTGTGCCTTATTTTTGTAATGGCGCATGCTGTAGGAAAAGACGTAGGAAATGGTTTTCAGGGGCAGAATTTTGCGAGAAGGAATTTGTTTATAGCTTTACTATAGTTTCTGTATGGATGAAAACTAGGAAGAAATTTAAAAGTAATTTCATTGCTCAGCAGAAGTAATTGTAATGTCCTCAAATTTTGGAGGAATAATTCAGCAAAGTAATCAGGAATGTAATTTAATTTTTTTTTTTCAAAGTGATTTTGTCATATGTGTTCTACTACGTGGCACAAAAGCAAGCCATGTGGCCTGAAGCCATTCGATCCAGGCTGTACACGTGGAGCCCAGAGAGGACGTACCAAGCAGCGCGAAGCTATATGGCGCCACGGCGCAATATGTAGACTCCCTACGCGAAGCTCTATTGCTACTTGTGCGGTCAACTCTCTACGAGTTCTCCGGCACGCGTGACCACCGCGCTGCATGCGTCCACGCGGATCAGTCAGCATCGCGGATCTCCTGCCGGCACGCCCTCCTCCCTTGCGCAGCCAGTGGTCAACGCCGCGCGGAGTGACAGTGATGGAGGCACCCGCAGACAACGGGCCTCCGGAAGACACAGCCGTGAAGGGCTCCGACACAGATGAAAAAAAAAAAAACATAAAAAAAAACAAAACAAAGCACATGCGCGCCTGCGTCACGCCGCGCCGATGCTGTCATTCTCTCTTCATATACGTTTGTGTGCATCCATGTGCACCCGCTTGCACGACGATCGCAGCCTTTAGCGCGCGGTAGCGTTCCACCAGGACTCGGCTACTTGTTTTGTTTAGGACCGTCTATGGAAGTATGCGAGAAGGATGGCCCATGAACGGGCCATGCGTGTAGCGGCTCGAAGCTTCTCAACTCGGTCTATCGGCCCATGTCTTTGGCTAGACACGCACGAGACGAAGACAGCTTCCTTTATCTTCTCGCCGACCCAGGTTTAGTGAGCTGTTTCCTACATCTAGTGAGAGTAAAAGGGAATGCACTTGCGAAGGTGAAGATGAAAAGACCACCGAAAAGAGTCACTTAGCATGCAGCCGGAGATCCGTGTTCTGGCTTTGTGGAACAAGTACAACGCGTAATGGTGCTCGCTCGACCACCCTGCAGTGGTCAGCACGTCCGAGCAGCAGAGTGTGTTGCGCACTCAACAAGAGGCGGAGAAAGCGTTGGGAAGATTTTCGTAAAACCAAAGGATATGTATCGCATTTTGCGGACGTCATACAGCAATGTCCAAAAAGTTTTTTCGCCGTCGAAAAACAAGGCTTTTCAGTTACGTTAAAAGGCCACATCAAAGGTTGTTAACGAAATCCGATAGTTTGACATGTCTTTGTGGTCGCTTCGGTAAAGCAACCGCCGAAATGAAAAGCTATCTCCGGGCGGGCGTTTTATCCGATTTCTTAAGAGCCGCTGCTTCGTTCCCACCAGCCTTGCTAGCATATCATTTCTGATTCCTAGGACGAACTTCTCGCGAAGAACACAGCGACCTCAGCCCCATAGATTGTGTGGTGCTTCTGAGGGCTGTAAGAAGTGGAATGGGCTAGTGGAATGGGCTAGTTCCCAAAGTTGTGAAAAACAGCTAAGCTCCGCCTTTAGGGGTATGACGCAATTGCGTATGGCTCCCGTTACAGTTCCTCATTCGCATATATATACATATCGATTCTGGTCGCTTAATTAGAGATCCCTTAATTTATGTCACTAATATCTTACACCTTCTTATTAGTATCCAGTCCAAAGCTACCACGTTACTTAGCAACCGGTCCGTCCACTCGACATATATACATAAAAGCTTTAACCAAGTAGTGCTAACATGCCAGCGTGGTCTATAGGACAAGCGTGCCTGACTCGGCATCCGAGAGCACAGGAAAATTGACTCCTATCCCGCCCTCCCTACCTAAATGAGCGGCCTGAGTTGGCAATTCCTCCCAACTTCGTGATATAATATGGTATCGTTAAGTCACACAACCCATCGACGAATCGTAGCTCTGTCATATCACCTGCCAACTAACACCTGTCAAGGCCGTGTCAGTGACGTCTCGACGTCTCGCTCTCAACGTCAACGCCAACGCCGCATTTTTCGCAGAGCGGGCCCTTCGACACTATCGCGTTGATGTCCGAGCGCTGGTGAGTCCGAAACGAAGCTATCAATTCGCCAGCTGTCATCGCCAAACCACAGCCACGAGTGATGACGTATAGAGGCTGCTGCTTACAGGCATATCCAAATTCTTTAATGGTGGTCCTCGTAAACCTGCTTATGAAGCCCAGTGTCCGCGAAGCCAGCTCGCCAAGCGGTTTACTTGCTAGCGTGGAGGTAATTGCAACATTAGCTATTCCGAGGAGCTTTCTTGCGCCATCTCAAAAGGATGACCACTGATTGCGCAAAAAGAACATTCAGAACCTTCTTTCCTATCTTTGTTTCATCTTCGTCGCTATAGAGGCGCTCGAGTGTCTTCGGTGAAGAGGAGAACCGACGACGCAGTACGCCCGGCTGCCTTGGCTGTCAGCGGCGCACCTGGAGGCACGAAGTAGCGTACCGTGCTCTAGCGTACTTTGCCGGTAAACTAAATAAAAAACCAGTAAAAATCACCGACGTTACGTACTGAAGGATGAGCTGCGCCCTTGGAGTACTTAAAGCGGCATTTCAATTTCATCTGCTCCTGCTCCGCACCAGTAAGTCGATGCGCTAAGCGCACCACAGTGAAGCGCGGATACCACGTCAAGTTTGCTGAAACTGAACTGACCGTTCGTGGTGGCGCTTGGACTCGCGCATTTAGGCCTTATTTTTCCGGTCTCCCTCGTGCGGTAAAAGCGCACTAGAAGTTTCAAGAAGTTTCATAGTGGCACTTACACTGATATGGGCGTAGCCCTATAATGCGCATCTGTTACTCCCCGTCATCCCCTGCTTCGTGATGGCGCCTGTACTTGCGTCATTGATTGTGACGACGATAGATGTATTTCCATCCTCACCCTTGCCTACCTTATACGACCAGTTTGCCTCGGTAAGAGTGGTCGTTTTATAATTAGGACCACTGGTATTCCATCGCCACAGGTCAAGTTAAATTTGTGCTCAGTGTCCGTTTTAATTAAGGGCAACCACAAACTGCAATTCTCAGTGCAATCGGCAGGAAGCCAATAAGGCAGGTACTCGAAGGGAAACAGGGCGATAAGACAGGACGTATTGAGAACACACGCAATGCACCGCAAGCTGCGTTTCGTGCAATTTCTGCCTACTACGCAGATTTTGCGCACGGGACTAAGCTGACAAAATTACACAGAGCAGTTGTTTCCCGTCGGAGTAATATGATTCGAACTGCGGTAACTACCCATTCTAAATATCGCTTTCTCGCGCAAACCTGCAGTGTAGGTCAGCCCACAAATACGGTCATTACCCACTGTCCTTGTTAAACCTAATCGCACAGACCCAAGGCTGTTTAATGCTTCATTGCCAGAGTTGCAGTCGCGGACTGGTTGATACTGCGGACTCTTTCTTTTTGTTTTTTTAACAGCTGTGCGCGAAAGCCGCAGTGTCATCTCTCCTATTTTCTTTCTACCGTTTTTAAAAAATACAAATAATTCTAACCGATGAAACTGTCGCAGCAAACAGCGTGAGCCAGTCAGAGTCGTTACCCTCAAGGCTAAGATTCGGTTTGAAGCAGTAGCAGGGGAAATTGAGCAAGATTGGGAGAGGAAATCGTCATGGATATAATGAACATGTTTATTACCGAAGGAATCATTGCAATTGAAGCACCCCTCTTCCACCCCCCCCCCCCCCACCCCTCCTCCCCCTAACAACAGCAAAAAAGAAACTGTGAATAAAAAGAGGAGTGAAAAGCCGAAAGCTTAACAGCGCCTAACTGTAGGGCTCAGCTAATGTGGGAGTCTATTGCTGCTACTACCACGATTGAATGCTAACCTATACGCTAACAAAGGCGTTGTTCTGGCAAATTTCCCGCGTGCATTCGCATGCTCATACTGTTTTTGTTCCTCGGGTAGCTGTCACGACGGGAGCTGTGTTGTTTCACACGTACGTTGAGGGAAGAGAAGAAGTCACATCCAACTCGAGCGGCGGCTGCTCCTACAGTTCGCCGCGGTCTTCGGTCATTGTATCTTCGCTCCTCTCCTCTGACAGGACGCGTAAAACGAGATACGAAGAGACATGGCTGACAGAGTTGAGCTGAGGGAGGGGGTAGTAAGCGGAGCTCGTAAATTGTCGGATCACTGCACAGCTCTTTGAACCGGATACAAGAAAGAACACTCCCTGCTTTTTGTTCTGCGCTACCTATTTACTGCTGCCTATGGCTGCTGTCGTTGTGCGCGTTTCCTCTCTCTCACGCCGTCTCTAACATTCTACTTTGGGTCCTCTCCATCTTCTGCACTAACGACAGCCTGCGCAGCTCTTTCTTGAGCCGCCCAAAATGAAGAAGCGAGGCTGATGCCAGTGGGCAGAGCTCTGGTGCCATATATATATATATATATAGCTTAGGCAAGCAAATGGACATTAGTGTCTGCCTTCTCCGGATCGAATCGAATCTGCTCGCGCGTATAACGGGAGCCGAGAGTAGTCATTTTTTTCGTAGGAGGATGGAGAGTGGAGTTGGGGAAGGCTGGAGCATCTATCGCCACCCAGCTCGTTAACGTTCGCTCCACGCTCGCACTCTTCACGCTATCTTCGATTTATTGTTATGCCGTGTCGCGATGAGAGCCATCCTGCAGGCCCGAGAGTGGAAAAAAAAAAAAAAAAAGAAAAAAGAAAATTAACTAGGCACCTCTGCAAACGACCGGGGTTCGTTGAACGCGAGCTTCAATGGAAATAATGCTTGTTTTTGCTTTGCGAGGTACGCACGCCATCTACACGCGACGACTCGAAACAATAAAAGAACAAGAAGGACGATGTCACGCTATCGAAGTAAATGTCACTAGGCGGCATCGGTGGGGATGTCTCGTAAACAGGAGAGAAATTGTCGCCGTGAGCACACGGTTTCCATTATTATTATTATTATTATTATTATTATTATTATTATTATTATTATTATTATTATTATTATTATTATTATTATTATTATTATTATTATTATTATTATTATTATTATTATTATTAGCTCGTTACATTGTTGCATTTGCTCTGCTAGTGCTAGCTCAAAAATAAAATAGAAAATGAAGAAGATAACATACGGTGATTGAAAGGCTGCATCGAGACAAATCTGTAGCGTTTTTTTTTCTTTCATGACCAATTTATTCACCGTAAGCTATTGTGTTTATTGCATAAATGGGAAAATAACCAATTAAAAGGTCTTAGATTTGTCGCTTGCCTTCAAGTTAACCGATCGCCAGAAATTATGTACCGCATCCAACATCCCGCCTATGTAAGAACCAGACTAGGCCAGTCTGGACTACGTGGTGATACGTAGCAGATTCTGAGGAGCGCGATTAAATGGAAATGACTAGAAAAGGTGGCGCTATGCATCGCCTTGATTGAAAGGGCGTCGTCTATACAATGCATCCGTTCAAATAGCTGCGCTCATATGTCCTTTGTTGTTCAGGGAGGACACGGGCAAAATTCTGCCCTCCTGCTGGCATTCTAGTCATACGTAAAAACGAACGTCGACATTACATATCTTGGAGAATGTCGTTCGTACAAACTGAGACCGTTGTAAAGAAATGAGAGGCAAGGCGTAAGCAACAGGCATTAAAAAGGTGGATCATGCACCGTCGGATGGCGGCTTAAAAAAATGTTTATGCGGTAGTAAAGATGGCATTTGATCTAGTGCTTTGTTTTAGTGTTCAATCATTACGTCCAGAGGGTATGTAGTATGTATGAGGGTAGGGTAGTATGTAGGAATAAATTACGCAGTTGCCACCAGTTTATCCGAAACAGGAGAAATAAACGTTTAATCACTAATCACGACAGGTTGGTATCCGTTTCAACAAGTGTATGGCGCATATACTATATCAACGAGAATTATGCCGGGACCAGATTTCCCATTCCGCACTTCTTGTATTACGAAGACCACGTAATCTATGTCAACGATGTGAAAAACAATGGGGATATATTGCGTCCGTAGCTGCAGCCCTGCAGCAAACCTTCAGGCCTGAGAGAGAGAAAGTATTTTCATAAAAGGAAAGGTGGAGAGGGCGGCCCGCAGAAAGGTAATCCCTGAGCTGCAACTCCAAATGCAGGAGAAAGAGAAAAGGTGAAGTAAAAAGAGACCGGAGGGCGATAGGAAGGGTAATGGTGTCATAGTACAATGAAATCATTCGATTTATAAAGGGGACCATTCACACAGGCACTCGTCTCACGCAGAGTCAATGTATAGCACATGCAGCACACACAGCGTACATTTGCAGAGACGAGCTCTGCACCCTCTCATAGATTCGGGACAAACGCGTTTGCACGCGCGTCACTCGCTGATTCTGAAAAACCTGCTCAAAAACGTGTCCCAGCACAAACACGTATGCAAATGTTTGGTTGACACTGTGAGCCGCACAGGCGCTCACATCGCCAACCCACACGTAAGTCGCATAACACGGGAGGGTCATCGACGAGAATGAAGACCCTTTTCATATAAAAACTTAAAAAAGAACTTTTTTTAACGCATAAGCCATGAATGCATCTCGTCTGTTTTCTCGGAGATAGGGTTACTGTCCAACATTATAGGAGTGATTTCCAATACCCTTCTCGCATCACTGTAGTGACGGCAATCGCAAATAATATGGTGAATTAATTGTCCCTGGAATGTTGCAGTTACAGACAACCAGGCTATCTTCAACTTTGGTCTTATGGAGGTAGCTTTTTGTGTATGCGGCGCCAAACCGTAACCGATATAAAGTGAAGCTGTGAACAGCATCATGACGACAATTATAGTCCTGCTGATGGCGCACATCAATCCAGTGTAACTGCGTGGAAGCCTGCATTGAATGAGCCAGTAAACCCGCAACGTCACTTCTCAAGAACTGCACTTGGATGAAAGGCAAATCAGGATGAGCCACCTTAGCGTCCGCATCAGCCCGTTTCATCATCATCATCATCATCATCATCATCATCATCATCATCATCATCATCATCATCATCATCAGCCTGACTATACCCACTGCAGGGCAAGGTCTCTCCCACATTCCTCCAATTAACCCGGTTCTGTGCTAGCTGCATCCACTTGACCCCTGCTTCTTAACCTCATCCGCCCACCTAACTTTCTGCCGCCCCCTGCTGCGCTTTCCTTCCCTTGGAATCCAATTTGTTACCCTAAACGACCATCGGTTATCCTCTCTTCGCACTACATGTCCTGCCCATGTCCATTTCTTCTTCTTAATTTCCACTAGAATGTCAGTAACTTGAGTTATTTCTCTGACCCACTCTGCACGCTTCCTATCTCTTAATGTTACCCCTACCATTTTTCGTTCCATAGCCCTCTAAGTTGTGCTCAACTTAGGTAGAACACTCTTCGTTAGCCTCCACGTTTCAGCCCCATAGGTGAGTACTCAGCCCGTTTACTTCTCGCTATACCGCAGTGGCTGGGTATTCACGTAAGCCTGATGGTGCGGCCACACTGGAACGCCTCAGCTATCAAACGTATAATTTGCCCGAATAGCTGGTCCCATGTACAGAATATGGACCACTGCATTGCGGTCTCCTGACCAGTGTAGCGGATGACATCTCGTGTGCCTGCCTGCTCCGTTTACGTGGATGACGTATTATGCCTGAGCCTGAAGCGCTGGCTGAGGCGCTTCCAGGCAGTACAACCGCAGCTGCTGAAGACGTGTTCGTCATTAATACGCCGACAAAACTTTTTCTGAGCCTAAGCACGTATGCTAATCACATCAATTCAACTGCTGCATTTGCGACTTTTTTTTTTTTTTGTAGTTCTGGAATAATTACACATTTGGAATTAATTATCCATAATGGCACCTCCGCAATCTGTAGGCATAGAATTGCGTTGTGCCCTGATGGCTTTCGAACAGGCTGCGTATCGGCGCGCTCTACCATTATTGGGCAAGGGTTGATGATAATGGCTGGTAAAGAGTCGCACATGCGCCCGTAGCGGCTCCTATGGGAAATAAATTCGGGCAGAGTAGGTGCATGCCTCATAAAATGTACCTTACCCCAGTCAAGCGTGTACGTTAAAGTGCACTTGCGGGGAGTGCACTTCGCAGCTCGAAAGATACTTTACACTATGCAGAGCTAAACGGGAAAGCGGAGTTCACTCGCATTTGCACTCGTTGGTACAAAACCCGCAACTGAAAAACATATTTGAAAAAAGAAATTGGCAACTCCATGCGTGAAGTTCAGAGAACGGCTTTTTAATGTAGTAAAAGGCCCAAAAATGCCTAAAATTTGGCACCGGGCCATGATTCGGAGACCCCACATAAACAAACACGATGAACAACCGGTGCACCCTAATTGAAAATGGCGTCGCCGCATTGGCGCACCACGCTTAATTTGGAAGTTGCGTACATGGTGACATCATGTTTTTGTTATATGATATTTTGCCCCGTCACTATTATAAAACAATTTCTCAAATAAAAATATGTACAAAATACGTAAAATCAACTTTTATACATATCTTATTACATAATACATTTTTGACGAAGAAATTTCTGCCAGCGAGGCTATGCACTCGGCCCTCAAAGTCTGTTTTACGAATGCACTGCGATCTGAGCACACACTTTGGCAAGTGCGCTTATGTTACGCCGTTTAGCAGTGGTAGAGTGTACTTTTCGTGAGTGACACTCGCCGTAAGTGCACTTTATTTTGCGCGCTTGACAGGGGTATTTAGAAGGGTATTATTGGGTATTTAGGGACAGGTAGGGGACAAGGGTATTTAGAAGGGTGACAGGGGTATTATTTAGAAGATTTTCAGAGTAAACCCAAGTACAACCTTACAGCACAGCACGGTCCCGAGCGCTTTCTAGTCTTCGCTATGCATCCATCTTATACATCGAGAAACCCGGTGCACTGTTCTCGGATAACCGACCACCAGCGTCTGATACAGGTAAAGTAAAGGTCGTCGAGACGGATCCCCAGGATCTGCCAGCGATTAGGTTTACAATGCTTCTAAAACTGTCCTTTTTTTTTTTTTTCTGAGAAAAGATACGTGCTTCGTCTAAGATAGGTCGAGATCTATAGTGACATCTAAGAAATGTGGTGTGTGATGTATGCAGTGGCTTGACCGGGACAGTGTACGACGCTATCAACGTGCGTGTGAAGCCTAAAATGAGCCTTTTCGTTCGCGACAGTTCGAGCCTCTGACGACGTAGACGTAGACACAATCTGCACTGGACGCTGCAATCTTGCTTGCACTTGGGGAGACGTAAACCTAGAAGCCAATATGCAGGCGCCGTCAGCGTGCGTGGATGCCGAAACTGTGTTTGGTAGTTTTTTAATAGGCCTACTAGCACGATATTAAATAATGTTAGACTTGGCACTCCTCCCAGTCGGGCACCACGCGTGACAGAATGGTCTGTCGTGTCACCTTCATCAGACGCCAGGTAGACTACCAGGTTCCTCAAATTACTTAACAATCTGTTGATGTAGACGTCAGCCAATCCCACATTCTCTAAGGCGTCTAACATTGTATCGCGCTGGATATATTCGATTGTGCTCGTCATGTCGAGGAACAGAGCAGCGGTGTGCCTGTTACGGTGTTTCTAGTTTTCTAGCCTCGTCACAAGATCAATTAGCAGTCTCGATAAAAGAACGCTTTTGCGAAATCCCGTCATTAAGTCTGAATATAGGCGGCACTTTTCAAGAAGTCATCTGAGACGTGTTAACTCCATGCGTTCCACTGTCTTGATGACAGAACTTGCTCCGTATGATGCCACGCGAGGCGGAAGTTCTCCTGGTTTGAGCAAAGTCAGAATGGGACTTATATTCGATTGATATGCAACAGTTGTAGTGGCCCAAGCGTGGTTAATCCAGATTAAAAGGGCTCCCTCTGCTTTTGGCCCCAGGGCGCGAAGCGCGCTTTAGGTACTACTCCGTCGGGCCTTGGGGAAGAAGAATGTCTTAAAGCAGAAAGCGCTGCTTTGAGTTCGCAAAAAGAGAATGGAACGTCTAGGCGATCATCCATGCTAGGAGGAGCACACCGATGCTGCAGGACTACAGATGTACCTCCAGCGATTCACGAGCAGAAATCCCCAGCAACTCAAACGTCTTTCCATTGCTGAATTTTTCTTCAGGCCTGTGTTCGCATACGCCTATACTGCATATAACGTTATAGGATAAGACGACTTCAATTGACATACCTATAATAAGAAATGATGAACAATAGGTGGGCTGCATAAACCTAGAAGTCAGCTTCTCTACAGGGCAAAAACCCCTTCACCATGGCAGGCAGCCAAACCTGTTTTAGGGGCAGAAGTTGGGTGCAACGCAGAATACTTCTATGTCCAGCCTGATGTCATGCACAAACCTGTTGAGCAGAGGGGTGGGGGAGGCGTTATGAGTGGCACTCACAAACGGAGGGGTTCTTAATCCCATAATTGCGACAACAAGAAGAGGGGTGCAGAAAACGGACGTGGCAATTATTGCCACAATAGACGTCTCCTGCACTGCACCTAATTTCTGCCCCCAAATCAGGTTTGGCTGCCATGGTGAAGAGGTTTTTGCTCTGCAGAGAAGCTGACTTCTATGTTTCTGCAACCGACCTATAAACAAATCATTTTATAAATCTTAAGGGGCCGCTTCCAGAATCCTTTATTTTGAGTGAGAATAAAAAGTTCTACCCTTGAGAGAGTAAGCACTTACTCAGACACGCAGCTCGGACGCAGAATCTTTTGTATTTGGTCAAGTTTATGCGTTTCAATATCAGAAACGTTCTCGCGGACGCAACACACTCTTCTTTGCCTCACTCATGCAGCGCATACCGCGACAAAGGGAAGGCCGTCGTCTATCTTGGTGCTAGAATGATATGCAGCCATCTATTGTGGTAACTGGGCTAACAACCCGGGCGTTTCTGCCCAGCTGGATCGGATCCAGGGGACGATGCACTGGTTCTTCACTTTCCTTGTGCCCCTATTGTGCTCGACCAACAAAGAATTCGGCGCTTCGCACACGGGGCTGCACACGCTTCGCATAGTTCGCCTACGGCTGCTGGGTTCTTCAGGCTGTCGGCCTAGCCACGTACATTGTACAAGCGCACAGCATCACTGCGCTGCAATCTACGAGGAGTATGTGCTCGCAGGTTGCCTTTCTTTCCATTGTCGGGTTTGACTTTTGTAATTCTGAGATTATGAGCTGGGGCGAGAACAAATACTTTTTCCTGTTCTACCTCAGTGCGCTTATATTTTTATATTCTTTATTTGTGTGGAATACCAGGTACGCACGGTGTCGTTGTGTGAAATTGCAGAAGCGAGCGAAAACAACAAAAACAACGTGTGTGCGACGTTGCTTAAGTTGGTTGCTTGTATAAACTGCGAACCCAGAGACACGACTCACACTTTTTTTTTGTCCGTGCTTTCCACCTATTCAACGCACACACAGTCCGCGCTTTTCTACTGCAAGGCATACGGACCAGACTAATGTAGACAAATTGTAGAAGGGTGAAGGACGCTTAAGCTTTCCCTTAAGAGTGAACGCGAAGCGCCTTCTTACTGCACAATTCTTTTTGAATTTCTTTGTCTAAATCATTTCAATATTAAAGTCATTAAAACTGTAACACCAGTACGTATCCAAAATACACATTAGTAAGTCATACCGGCACAACGCGTTCACTAGGTGTCCCTCTCACACGTCTATTACCAAAGTCTCTTCGTGGTCTATATATGGCCTGCATGCCCATTTGGCATACAGAGGACCTGGGGGTCGAATCCGAATGGCGACTAATTTATTTCATTCAATTAAATCTAGTTTATGAAATACCTCAATTAGGAGAACCTCCTCTCCGATTTCGGCTTCATTTGGACCCTTCTCCCATTCGCATATAGCTTCATTTCGAATGTGGGACGTTTTAACTTTCCGCGCGAGGTCACGTGGTTGTGACGTCATAGCATTGTCGACCAATCAGTATTTTTATGCGCGAATAGTTCCGACACCTGGTGACGATAATACTACTACGCCGACGGCTTTTCGGCTTAGCGTAAAATTAACATTGTGCACACGTAATGCCGAAAGGAGGTTACGAACGCATCGGCAGGCAGAGGAGTGTGCACCAAGAACAGCTAGGCAAAAGCAGCAGTGGAGGCGACGAATGGGGGGGGGGGGGGGGATGAAATTAGAAAGTCTCTTGGAATAATGTGACCCTGTTAGAGCAGGACAGGATTAATTTAACAAATTTCAGGAGCTTTTGGCCTGCAGCGGACGAAACTGGATGTACACTGGTGAGGGTGACGATACAACTGAAAATTAATAGAAACCATGCAACATAAACCCACGGGTTCTTATCGGAGTCACGTCGCCACCGTCTACGTCTCTGACGTAATACCGGCCAGGATCCTGTTTGCTGTGCACAAGCGTCATCTGCACAGCCGTCAGCAGTGACAGGGCGATCCCACTCCAAAACGCGTTTCTTCATTGGCTTCTCCGCTCCTATCTCCGCGACACACGCAAAACCCCCAGTTCAGTTCCGCCTGGCCAAAGACAGAAAGTAGCGGAGACGCCGGCTGGAGTTCCGGCCCCGGAGTTTCCGGCCAAGATAGACCTATCTCGTTACCCTGCGTCTCGACAGCCTTTACACTCTCATGGATACGGTTTACGACAGCCATGGAGGCCGCTTTAGGTCAAAGACGAAACCTTCCAACGACCTGCCCTCTGAAGCAAAAGGATCATAAAGGAAGAATAAAAAGGATCATAAAGGCTGTCAGCAAGCATACTTTTATGATGTCTGCTTGCGCAGATTATGATAAGGCACGTGCGGCAGAAACCCGTCGAATGCGGTCAAGGAGGCTAGGCGACGACGGATGGCGGGTACAACTGTCGTAAAGGTGTGTAATCTTTACGTGACCGTGGAAGCGCCGAATCGAAAAGATGGAAGCGCGGCAAAAAGCCTCAGGTGACGGCACGTGTAATTAGCGTACTGCCATCGGTGTTTGTAAGTACACCCGCACTCCTACAATCCGCCGTCATATACGCAAGACATGAATGTCTTGATTTCCTTCGCTACAAAAAAAAAAAAAAAAAAATCGACAAGACGGTGTCAACGTGTATTCGACAAGCAGCGCTCCAATCGGCTCCCACTATACACCCCTATACGCAGAAAAAATCTCATCACGGCAGCCGGCATGCATGTGCACATTATTCTATGAGAAAAGGCAGTGATTAGTACACGAACTGAGGCGTATTGGCGTCAGATTCTCGAAGGAGCCACATGCATATTCTTGCGAGGCGGCGAAGAAAAATTGCGCCGACGGCAGAAAGATGGCAGCGCAGGCTGCCTGGGGCCTGCTGGTCGTGCAAGGCCGTCATATAATAAGCGAATCCCCAGCGTGCGCGTTCAACGGGACAGGCTTTCCGACGCTGTCATTCGTCGTGACCCCGAGTGTGAACTTGGAATTGCATCAAGGCTTTCTTTGGCGCCTGCCAATTCCGCCTTTCATTTATCGGAAGAAAACAACGGGGAAAGGCAATCGTCGTTCGTGGGTGGTGTTGAAGAGTCGATGCATGCGTATCGCGATTCGCGTTAGTGATGTATAGTCGTGCGAGACACGAGACGCAAACACAATTATGTTTTGATTGAAACACAACCCGCTGTTTTGTGCAACCTAATGGCAAACATACCGCAGAGCTGTGCCTGTCCTTACATTTTAATGCGTCATGATTACATAAGTAAGTATCAAAACGTATATTAAAGAAGAGATCCCTTTTAAGATGCCCTTTCTCCCCAGCACTGTTACAAAATAAAAGAATATTGTTCGGGCTCTTGGTACGGACATGTGCAATTTTTAATTGGTTTCTTTGCTAAAACAGTAGCCCAGCTGGTCACCTTATTGAAATTATTGATGTTGGCAAATTCACAACGTTGTGTTTGGTCACCTGTATCTCTCCTTAAACCCCAGGTCGTCGAAATTTCCGGAATCCTTCATTACGGCGTCTCTCATAGCCTGAGCCGCTTTGGAACGTTAAAACCCCACAAACCAAACCAAACCTTAATACTTTTCGGAGTTTTTCTGCCTCTCCTTTTGTTTTTGGTGACATATGCTAATGCAGCGACTATAGTGACATATGAAACGTGAGCGGCGATTTGATGACTATGGCATTCGCATAAAGTTCGTGTTGCATGAAAAAGAAGCGTCATTTCCTCTCTACGCATCATATTTATAACCTTCAATTCACTGCGAAAAAAAAAAGGCAAATTAATTAATTCATAAACAATTAGAATCGCAAACGAAATCGCATACGACCACGACAAAAAATGGCGGAAAGTATCTCGACCTCTACACCGTCTGTCGTAACTGTTTTCTGGTGCGATGCGAGAGACCACATTACTTTGTTGTGCCAAAGTGACCGCCTATATTCTGGCGCCCGTCAGAGCTCACGGGGTTCGTGGCGAAAAGCGTAACCGTGAGTGTCACGAAATCCACAACAGTAATCAGTGCAAAGCGGTACCCACTCGCGACCACTGCACACGCCCACAACTTAAAGGATGTCGCGTGTGTACAATCGACTACTTGAAATGCGCCATTCAGTTCCTGGCTTGGCGCTCGGGCAAGCGAGCAAACTCTCTTTACGACTACGGTCGCGTTCTGAAAACACCGCTACGGCCACCTGCACCTTTACGTACACGAAGGGGGGACACGCGAACCAGAATGACGCACGCAATTACAGCACGCGATAGTGGCGGCGACAGACATAGGGTCCCCCTCGTTCCCCGCATGACTGGGAGTAAGCTTGGCGGGCGGGGATAACAAAGGTACCGGGTCGGTATACGGCTTTGTACCGCTCACAGCAGCCGCCCCGAGACGCGCTATTTAGACCAACGACGCAGAGCTCTCCCACGACTCAACTGAACTAACTCCACTACGAGTGCTACAAAAAGTATGCATGGAGAGAGAGAAAGATAGAGGAGGAGAGAAAGAAGTTCCTCCTCGATGAAGCAGCGGAGCTCGTATGCAGCTTTGACTGTAGAAGTTAATTAAACGCCACATGTCACGGCCAGACTGACGCGTGTCTGGAGCACGGCGAAAAAAAAAAAAAAAAAAAAATCTAGAACTGAGCAGAAGAAACGGAGATAAAAAAATCAAGGAAAGAGAGCCGTCGTGGTGTTTCCCGGAACCCTTCGCCTTTCCTTGCTTTCTTTCTAGCCTTCAAAGAGTTTAGAGGCAAAGTCGTAAAACATTTAATAGCCTTACTGCGCAACACTTCAGACTGCTTTCTTCGCAAGGTGTAGTGTGGTAAAAGAGCATCAAAGTTAGAAACAAAAAAGAAAAGGAAACGAAGAAGGAAAGGGCTGCGGCTGACTTTGATTGCGATAAGCAACCGTATTTGGTGCCTGCGAAGGCTTGCATAAAGAATATAGAGAGTAGCAGTGAGATGTGCGCGCGTGGAAAATGCTGTAAGTGTAATAGGAGGTATTCTCATGACGTCACGGGTGCCCTTTTGTGGTGTGGTGCGCAGCTTGAGCAGTCCAAGGCAGTGCAGATTCATTAAAGTTTTATTATACGGTTCTAATAAGGAAATATCGAGCAGCAGAGTATATAATAAAGAAAGCGGTCCCATCATCTGGGAAGCCTTGTTGGAGAAAGGCGTGGAATCCATATAACTGCAATCTAGAATTGGACTGTGGTTATATAGACAAAAAAAAAAAAACACATCATCATCACCATCATTAGCCGGACTATGCCCACTGCATGGCGAAGGCCTCTCCCATATTATTCCATCTAATCTGGACCTGTGCTAGCTGCATTCACTTGATCCCTGCGAACTTTTTAACTTCATCCACCCAACTAACTTTCTGTCGGATGTATGCTACGCTTTTCTTTCCTTGGAATTCAATTTGTTACCATTAGCGACCATCGGTTATCCTCTCTTCGCACCACTTGTCCTGCCAATGCTCATTTCTTCTTCTTGATTTCCACTAAAACGTCATTGATTCGAGGCATTTCTCTACGCTTCATATATCTTACGTTACGCATACCATTTTTAGTTCAACATGCGCTCTGCATGACCCTAAACTTAAATAGAACTATTTCGTTAGCCACGTTCTAGCCCCTTTAGGTGAGTACACATTGTATGATGAGGCCACCCAAAAGTAGTAAAAATAATGTGCATCTGCCCATGCCACTAAGCATAACGGGCTTTATAGGTGAGTGAAGAGGTAAGCTGGATGCAACTGTTGTATAATTTCCTCTTAAGCTATACCGGTAAGCCGCTAGCCTGAATCTGCGAGTACCTGCCAAACGCGCCCCATCGGTAATCTTATTCTCGTTGGTTATTTCCTCTTTATGGTCCGGATCTGCGGCCACTATAAATATATTCTCTTGCCACTTCCAGGGCTTCGCTACCTATCGTGAACTGCTGTTCCTTGCCAAAGCTGTTGAATATCACCTTAGTCTTTTTAGTATTCTCCGTCAATCCTTACGTCTAACTGCTCCCATTACGAGTCTCTGAATACTTCATCTAAGAAAGCTGCGAATAGTACTGGAAGATCGCGTCTCATTGCCTAAAGGACCTTTATTAATTTCTTTAAACAGGGTTTCGACTTAGTCGAACGCTTTTTCGTAATCAATGAATGCTATATATAGGGGCTTGTTATATTCCTAGCATTTTTCCATTGCCTGGTAATACTATGGGTATTATTGATATTAATTACCATTTCGAAAAACCTACTTGATCCTTGGGTTGATTGAAGTCTAAGGTCACCCTGATTCTATAAGCGATTACCTTAGTAAATACCTTGTACGCAACGAATAGTAAGCTGACTGGTCTCTAATTTTTCAAGTCTTTTGCGTCCTCTTTCTTATGAATTCAGATAATATTTTTAAATTAAAAAAAAAAAAAAAAACATATTAACCATAAAATGCCGGAATACAAATAAATCAAGGAAGGACTAATTTTAGCGCAGAATTTCTAAAAAAAAATAAATAAACAGTAATGAATAATAGCCAACTCTGAATATATTGAACCGCAGTGTCAATCAGTTCCGATGGAACGTTACGAATTACTGCGGGAAAAAGAGTAACTTCCCTACCTCCTGTACGTTCTCGAAGCGGCATAAATGACTCGACGGGCATGCCTCTACTGAACTGGAATCGTCGTGCAGGGGTGTAGTTTGTTATTTAAATGCGCTGTGGAACAATTATTATTGACAGTAAAACAAAAGAAGCCGACCAATGGAGGCAAGACAAATACATCGACGCATGCACCGTGTATTTATAGAAAATCACGGAAGCGGGGAACCTTGAAGACGATGAAAAGAAAAAAACAGTCTTGCATCGCAAAACAGTTGAAAATGTATTGCGGTTTACCCAATTCTTGGCCGATCCCCCTCTGTGGGTATGTGCCATAAGTTATTTGGTCAACAACAAAAACATGTATTGCGGTTCTCGGCAGTAACCAGAACAGCTGAAAAGAAGATTGGGAAGGCGGCGGCTATACTTCAAAAGCGATGAAGCCGGTTTCTTTTGATGCACACCCTGAAGACTTTGGATTGTTCCCGTTTACATCAAAAACCATCCGTAACTACAGCCGCCTGTATACGACCGCTTCGTAACACGTTCAATTTCGTTGTTTGCTTAACTACCTCAATGGACACTGTCTGGCTTCAAAATCTCGCGCTCCTTCAAACCATCACAAAGCTCGGACTGCGTATACAGGCGCCGTCGAATAAGAAATAGAAACGATAGAATATAGCATTGTATTCTGTGCGAGGAAAAGAACGCTTTAATGTACTGCAGTGCCGATAGGGGGGGGGGGGGGGGGCAGAATCGTGCGAAGAAGTCTCGGAGACCATCTAGGTGCCGCTGCTTGCTTTGCTGTGTATGAGAACCTCCATCTTCCCTGAGTAAGTATAGTATACTAGAGCGTGATGGATACCGTGTACTCGTTTGCGTTGTGCGCATAATTCAAGCAATTACTACATTCTATTACGTGTACCTGGAGATCACATAGAGCCGCCTCGGTATAGTAGTTGGTGAAAGGATGACCGTTACCGCGACTTTCATTGTGCAGAATGGGGAGAAAAAAAGACTAGAAAGCGAAAATTTATCCCTGGAGACTACAGAGTCGTAGCTGGACTGGGGCTCGCGATGCACGGGGGACGGAGCACTGTACTTCCGCCCCGTCGTGTCCGATTGAATCACTCGGGCAACGTTCTGCTTGGCTGCGTCTGCTGTAAAATGGAATACACGCCTACACACAATGGACAGACGGAAAATTTTGGAATAAAAGAGAGAAAGAAAGAGAGGGAGAGAGAGGCTCTCAAAAAGTACCTTAAAAACAGTATCATGCCCGTCCGTATACACTGTAAAAGCAGGTTCCACAAAAAGCGATGAAAGCGGGCCCTTCGTGTCTGGCTGTTTCCTCAGTCTTGTTGAATTCATTTCCAACCACGCTCGCTTTCGCTCCTTTTTGAGCAGAACAAGAATAGCGCTGCTAGCACATTCGTTTCGGAGGGGTAAAAAGAAAAACAACACCAAGCATGCTCGATTCGCCGTCTCGGAATTTCTGGTTTCGTAGAGGGTGCGCTTTTCGGGCTACGCGTTAGTCTCGTCTTGTTTTTTGCGTCGACGTGGCGGCTGAACTAGAACTCGCCGCTTTAAGAGCATTAGAATAAAGACGTACAGCGATTTGTTCTTAACGCAAGCGATCGGGAACAAAGAGATCCGTTTTCGATTTTCGACGAAACAATTAGTACGGCCGCAAACGAAAAAAAGCGTAGTGCTATTGTAGCACGGCTTCCAGAGGCTGTCTTAAGCTTAAGCGTATAGCCTCTGGAGAGGTTTAAGAATATACCTTAGGAACGAAATATACGCGACTTTGAATTGTCAAAGATTTTTTTTTTCCGCATCTTTTGGAAAGGGCTTATACGAGAAAGAGAGCAGGGTATACCTATTTGTGAAGACAACGCGGGAACATATGGAAAGGAAAATGACAGGTGTGACGTTAAGAGAAAGAATAGGTAACTTGTGCGTCAGGGAGCATACCCAAAGTAAATAGCACTGTGGTCGAAATCAAGAAGTGAGCATGGGTCATGTAACACACACACACACACACACACACACACACACACACACACACACACACACACACACACACACACACACACACACACACACACACACACACACACACACACACACACACACACACACACACACACACACACACACACACACACACACACACACACACACACACACACACACACACACACACACACACACACACACACACACACACACACACACACACACACACACACACACACACACACACACACACACACACACACACACACACACACACACACACACACACACACACACACACACACACACACACACACACACACACACACACACACACACACACACACACACACACACACACACACACACACACACACACACACACACACACACACACACACACACACACACACACACACACACACACACACACACACACACACACACACACACAAAGCAATTTAGTCGCCTGTCGGTAGAGGCATAATGCAGAAGACACCCGTCTGCTGTACGATGTCAGCGCACGAAGTTACAGATACACAGGGAGTCGAATGTTGGAACCTTAAACCTGACATGCCATTGCGACTGTTTATGGTTTTTGAATGAAGACTATAGCACGTGATTATTTACCTGCGCTGCCCTTAATATTCTTGGTGTCCATTCTAAATGGGGAATGTCCATTCGACTTTTGCCTTCTGGAAATTCTGGCGTCAAAATTCGGGGCTTCGCCGTCAAAACTGATGTGGACATCAGAGGTAATGATGACAATGGTCTTGAATTAGAGCTATCGTACAGGTTTTTTAGTACAGCGATAAAAAGAAAAACAATATAAATTTTCTCGTAACAAAAGCAATGTGATCCAAATAATTACCTGGCATCTCCCGTGTTTTTGTTTTAGCGCGTCTTTAGTATCCAGTCGCCTTTTTCTTTCTTGCCTATTTATTTATTATCTGACTTTATGGTTTTTTAGTCGGAGATGGAAGTCAAGAAAAGCAAGCAGCTCTGTACCTCAGATATATAGCCTTGTATATGTATGTATATAGTTCACTCATATAAAGTGGATTGTATTATGTACACATACGAAGCTTAGCTTTACTTTTCCAATAGCCGCAGTCAGCATCTGCCTGTTGCCTTAGCGCTAATTTCTTTTTTTGGTCTTTTGCAGCACCACGCCTCTCATCTGAATGAACAACTCCGGCGCGGCGTCGCCAGGAGCAGCACTTCAAATATACAATCCGTCTTAGGGGCTCGATTTTCAACGTGTAATAGCATGCTGACGTGATTAATATTCGTTAAGAAGAAGGACTATACTAATGGTAAAGATGTTTGAAAATGCGTGGACCACCAATATTCAAACGTTCAGGCCATTCTGACATGAACGTTAAGGTAGCTGATAATAGGTTTGAAAATAGCAGTGGCAAAAAGTGCGTTTCCGAAAGGAAACTTTCGGATAGAATTCGCATTCAACCTGACAGAAACCTTTCGCGGTGCACAAGCTGGGCGAAAACTGGTTGCACACAGCAATTAAGGAGCCTAATTGATGATACCACTTTAATGGCAGAAAGTGAAGTGGAACTCAAGAGACTTCTGATGCGCGTACAAGAAGAGAGTGAGAAGTTTGGGCTTAAACTGAACATTAAAAAGACAAAGATCATGGCGTCTTGCCCTATCAAGTCCTGGAGCATCAATGGACAAGAAGTGGAAGCTGTGACAGATTTTCTGTTCTTGGGCTCCAAGATTACCTCGGAAGGAGACTGCAGCCATGGGATTAGGAGACGCCTGCTTCTGGGAAAGAGAGCAATGGTTAGCCTTGACCGCCTAGTAAAGAGCAGAGACATTAGTCTGCCAACCAAGATCCGTATAACTCGTGCTATGGTCTTTCCAGTTGTGATGCATGGATGCGAGAGTTGGACTGTGAAAAAGGCTGACCGCCGAAGAATTGACGCGTTTGAATTGTGGTGCTGGTGAAGACTCTTGAGAGTTCCTTGGACTGCCAGAAGATCAAATCAGTCGATATTGTCAACCATAAACCCTGACTGCTCATTGGAGGGTCAAATTCTAAAGTTCAAGCTCAGCTACTTTGGTCATCTGATGAGAAGAGAGGAGTCGCTGGAGAAAGATTTGATGTTGGGAAAGGTTGAGGGTCGCCGGAGAAGGGGTAGGCAGCGAACGCGATGGTTAGATGGCATCCTCGAGGCACTGCAGATGAAGTCATGTGATGTTAGGAAGATAGTGAGAGACCGGAAAGCGTGGCGTGACATGGTCCATAGGGTCACGAAGAGTCGGACACGACTGAACGACTGAACTGAACTGAATTGAACTGAATGGAATGTTTTCTCTTTGTATTTTCACGCCCGCCTGCTACATGTGGCTATAGCTATATGGCCCAGTGCCCAACTCTATTCCTCTCTTTCCGATGTTTACACAAATTGGAGGAGAGTAACAACGTTATCGACAATAAGAACGACGGCGGAAAGTCAGTCGCGAATGGCAGAAAACGCAAACTGACAAATTTCGTTTTGATTCGACGCGCTCTGTTGCGAGTAACGTCCAGTGTAACGCATGCGCAACCTGTTATTGTGTTAGCCGTTTTCCCTGCAGTTTCTTCGCGCGATAATTATATGTTGTTTGGAGGCTGAGATCAGCACTGCGTAGTTCCGGCCCTGGACTACCACTTACACTTTTTAAGAGGCGAAAATACCGGAACGGCCGTGTAAAAACAGGCTGTTGATTGCATATGAAGCTTGCACGCATATATTGAGACATAACGCCGGAAGTTACGCTTTCCCGCGCCTGTTCTGCGCCGTCAAGAATGGTGGTGGTTGTAAGTCAAGTTGCAGACTGCAGTTTCTGCGTGAACAAGCCAGAGCTTCGCTGTGCAATAATTTACACCGCACCGCGTAGCAGCGATCTCGCAGTGCGTTACGAGGCCTGAATATTTCTCGAATTACTAGAAAACCTCTGTAAGGTCACTTCGCCCTTCCCGGCAGAGGAATGTTTCCGTCCACTCCAGGTCGCGCCACACGTACAGGTTCGGGCATAAGTAAGCGGAGCATGCTTTTCCGTTAAAATTATAATCACGCCTTCCGCAGTAGAAATAAGAAAACAATATTTGTCCAAATGAAATGGCACTGGTGACTTCTACCAGTTCGCACATACCACGAGCACGACTGCCAGTTTCAATTTTACAATGCGCGAAAAATTTTAGATGGAAATTGCGTGCTCCGTTTACTTTTACCAGCACTGGTACTTGGCCCCACCGTTTGGAACCCCAGGAACATCCTCCCTCCTCGGAATACCTGTTTTACCTGTGAAATGCTAGATCTTCCGATCCTTACTTATTGCGACACGATGACGTCTCAGGTAGTTTAGCTTGCAGAGAGTCCAATTTTGCAGTTATTGAACGGCACCTTAAATGAACACGAGACAATGCAAGCAGCGCATCCTACGGGCGTACGTCCCGTACAGCAAAGAGTTCCCAATTTATTTCGAGCATTTCTGAGTTTCTGCAATGAGCAACGGATTCGTAGTGCGTGCAGTCTCTTTTGCACTTAATCTGTACCTAGGCGCCATCTTCATTGATGTGTGTACAATCAGCAGACTGCCACACACGCTTACCTACAACGCCAGGTCCACCATTTTTTAACAGCGGCGACATTGGAAGAGTGTGGCAGATACATTTCGTTGCGGCCACAGCAGTAAGACACGCAGGCAGGAAAACATCGCAGCTAGGTCGACGTGACTGGGAGGCAATGAAGTTGTACGCAAAAAGCAAACAAACAAAAAACAAACACCGAAACAAATATCAGCAAACCAACTCCGGAGGTGGGCGGGGAGAGGCGGGGGGGGGGGAGGGGGGGGGGGGGGGGGTTTAGAGGGTCGCAGTCATTCTGGTCCGGCGAGCGCTTCCTATTGTTCTGCCGCTTGCGGTGGTCGCATCCGGTCGCCCTGCTCGTCGTCAATCATGCATCACCGGAGACCACGACCCTCCGGCTTCGGTTGACTGTCGCTGCAACCTACTTTCTCGCGTTGCCCCTGTCTGCTTGCGCCGAACCCCTCGCGTTCCGGTTTTAGCTGCCTCCGCTGCTGCACAACTAGCTCCCCGTCAACCCGCTGCTGGTGGCTAACAGCATGCTGGTAAACTGTGCAGCCTATACAACGCACCACTACCTGCGCGTGCAATTCCTGAAGCTCAAATAAGGAAATCTATTAAGGGACAGTAAAAAATCAATAAAAGCGAAAGTCTCGACATGTGATTTGGACAGCAATGTGGTAATTTTACTATGCTCTTTACTGACAACACTGTGCTTTTGTCAATTATTTAGGCAACGATCGGGATCCCCCAGTCGGCGTGATGAATGATAAAACGAAATTTGATGCTGACCGTGATCGTTGCTATACTTTGACGTTACAACTTCAGTGACGCATACTTGGTATAAGTACTGTTCATTAACAGGCTGCAATCTTAGACCATAGCTACCGCTCCTTGCGTCGTAAGCAGGCTGTACGTCGTGAGGGCGGAGTCCGCCACATTTAGGTGGCTTCCGACATGTAATTAAGTTCATGATGTGGTTGCAACGGTGCCATATCAAGTCAAGGCTACTGTATTACGAACGTGGCATCCGACTTTCCCCTCAAGAAATAGTCCCTTACTCTCTGTTCAGGTGGCAACTGATGGGTGGAAACAGTCTAGAAACGTTTATATACTGTCAACCCATTTGACAATAGCACTTAACCGCGGAGTCTCTATTTTGACCGTTGTCCGAGGCACTCGAGGTACAAGCAGGACCATCAGCACGTGCCCCCCCCCCCCTCCCCCCCGCCTCTTATGCGTTATGGTGTTGATTATTCAGACTCTGGACGTAAGCGTACGCGAAACCTCGGCGCGATCACACAACGCAAACGTCTTAAGCCTTAAGCTTGGTCAATACCTCAGTGATGGTCACGAGCAAGCGCCCCTTTACTTTGTCTCTCTCAAATAAACATAAGCAAAAGCAAAAGCGGCTCGAAACATTGCCAGGCAGCTGGGGATAAACCAGACGTGCATATCGCTTGATAATTTTCATCGTTGTTCAAGCTAAGGCCATTGCTGGACACATGTCTCTGTCGCTCGTCTCAAGTATGACAGGTCCCGTGACTGTCATGGCCGGTCTACCCCACTGATTTTCCCTCATTCGATATCGGACATCCTGCCCCTCCCGCCTATGCTTTCCCTCACCGGATGTCGACTATACTTGCTGTGGCAGAACCGCAGGTGTCTGTTCTCCGATTAACATGGTTTGCGAAAGTATTTCCGGTTCGTCAGTGCCTATAGCCTAGATATCCTAGCAAGTATAGCCAGCACCACCCCCGCCTGCGCTGTCCCAGATATCTCGTTATCGAGTGTGAGACAGTTATGCCCGACAAAAGCGGATTCCCGCGCGCCTGCCGCAAGGTTACTTCGCGAAGCATGTCGTGGCGGCGACGGAGATTGTGACGGAGCGTGAACTGTCTCGTCTCAGCAGCGAGATGTTCATAGCCAAAGAGATTTTTCCGCCTAGATTCAAACAAAAAGAGGTTTCGCATAAGGCCATTTCAAAGTTAACGGAGGAATAAAGAAATCACAGCTATCCCTCGAGTGAAGCGTCAGCAAGGAGAGGGATCGGCCGCCGCGAGCTGCCAATTAGCCTATGATTTAAATTTATTGTTATGAAAATGGTATGTAATAGCTGCAAAGCAGATCTTGCGAGGCAATTTTAGCTGGCGAATATCCTCTTTCAATACGAGTAGCCAATATGAACTACCTAATGTAATTATTACCTACCGTATACAAAAATCTTTCTGATTAATGCGTTTTAAATATTCTTGATTAAGTATAATGAAACAGCGTGTATAATTGAACTTATCAGGTGACTGAGATATATGAGCTTGTGAACGCCCGTATCTCTCTCTCTCTCTATATATATATATATAGACAAATAAATGAAGGGGAAATGAGGGTGCTCGTTATAATACATGAAGGAAAGAAGCCAACAGTCGGCGAGGCCAAGGAAAGCATTGGGGATTGTACTTTGTCTTTATATATATATATATATATATATCCGCCACAATCCAGACCCATTTCTGCTGGTTCAGAGCCCGACTTCATGCACAATAAAGAAGTAAATGTTGAGAATTAGTAGTGAGAGATGCGTGAGTGGTGGTGAGCATAGCTCAGGTGGCTGCTCCTTCCTTGCACACAAAGAAAAAAATAAAAGGAATTTGATTTTGATTCATGCTTAGCGACGGTGCTAGCCATGCCAGTATAGAATCGTCGTTCTCGTACGCGCCGCATTCCACGACTGTAACGAGTTCTAGGGAACGCCTTCTCTAAGTGAATTATGTGAAGAAGCGACGACGGGCTGCGAGTAATTAACGCGCGCAGGATCGCTCCCGCATGCATTCATTAACAGGTGGACGGGCAGGATCGGGGAAGGAGTATTATGTGATCGTTGACAGGTGACAGCTTCTCTTGCAGCTGACAGGCCTGTCCTTGCGAGCTGCTAGTCTGATTCACCGCTTTTCATGGGGCAAAACGCAAAAGCGCCGGCCCGGATATCATCTGCATATATAGGCATGGAAAACGGACGACCGGACAAGCCGTTTAAAAAACAGCAGAACCCGATGACAAGTTTCTGAGCCTTTTCTATTTCTTTTCCTCGCTGTTCATCATCGAACAATCAATAACTATATTATTGGGGGACTTTCCGTCAGTCGTGTCCCGTGCGATATAAAAAAACTTTGAAAGTGAAAGCTTCTAGAGTTCGAGTTATACAGTTCCTGATACCTAGCTCGACGCTAATTTATGAGCTCGGCCTCTCTTTCTGTAATTTCGTTAATTAATTTTAATTGGAAGCCGATAAATATCTTAGTTCGAGGGCTCACCTTCACCTCTGATCTAACGCAGCTGCAGGTTACGTTGTCCGCGTTTAACACAGGCTCAGGAAACCTGTGCTTGTGTGCGAAGGTACAGAGGAACCGCGAACTGTAACGAACGAGAGAAAAGTACATCGCGAGCTGCACGCGTCAGACAACAAATGACATAGTGGGTCCTACTAACACTGTTTACTTTACCTGAGGCACTGAAACCGCGAAGCGCAACTATACACGCGCTTGCTTTGCAAGCTGAGTTTGCACAGCTGAGTGGTTGCATTATGGTGAAGAGCTGCGACCCATTATCGGCCTGCTGACCGGTGTGTACTCTCCACTAAATGCACACAGTACTGCGAAAACTACAGCTAACATCAGAAATTTACTAGAAGGCGATGTCCATTATCCCCAACAGCTTTTAGTTAAACGACGCCTCGCCTTTGAAGCCATTAGTTTTGCTCGCTATAACGACTGTAGACTCGTATATTACGCTGTGTACAACTCGCGTCTGCAGAGATTCGTACCTTATTCAACGGGGCTAGCTGCACGCACCTTGTGCAACACACCACCACACCCGTAGACGTATATAGTGCAGCCCAATCGATATCGCAGTTGCACGACCGGTAATGGCGGCTTCCGTTGGAAAACGTCGGGACCTGATTTGGCTACAGTTGGAGGATGAATGGGGAGTGCGATGCGTTACCGTCTTCGTGGATTTATTCCTGTTGTATAAGTAAGGCAAATGGTGTCGTATACCGGAGGTTGTTTGAAGGAGAAAGGACTGACTGTGTCTTCAGTGTAACAGACCGCCACGTTACATTTGACGGAGAATCTGGCGCGCGAAGATCTAGCACGTTATGTTATGCTGCCCAACGGCAGTCACACTTCAACTGTGGTGAAACGTGAGAATAACGATCGTGTAATTTGGGTTTTGATACGCCTCGCAGAGTCTCCACTCTGGGTGCTCGTCCACTGCTTTGTTCATGGCCTGCACCGTTAGTTTCTTGACGCCGATTTTTGACGTTTTTTTTTTAATCACCTGTATGGTGTTTACGACTGTGCGAGCTGCGATTTCGGGCTCACTTATTGCGACGAATAGCAAGCAGCTATTCGCAGTGGAGGCTAAAATACATGGTGACTCATGATGGCGGTAGTGGATTTAAAAGATGCGCGACTGGATGACGAGTGTGATGTAAAGTAGGCATGGTAACACAGGCAGAAAATATAAAATAACGTTACTGTATGGTAAGTAACATAAGAGTTCGACACCGTGAAGTAGTGATGCACATCAAACAGTTGTCGCAAAGCGAAGCGTAATTAAAATCGAAATGTCGCAAGGGTGAGTAGGTCCTCAAGACATTAGAAAAAGACAGGACGACGAAAGCGTGGACCAATTTTGAGAAAAGTGCTAACATTTTTCTTTTTAGAGATGCGAGGTATCACAGGTAGCGTATAGTGTTGGGAACAGAGGGAAAAAAGTAAAACAGGAAGCTGTTCGCAGCAGACAACTTATGGCTGCAATGAACGAGAAGCGCTCTTTTCATTCCCAAAAGAAGAGCTTCCTATGGACACTAGAGTAGCAAGCGTCCGTCAGATGTCGCCAGTCGCGGTGGGGGTGGCGTCACACATGTTACCGAGCAAATGCGCTTGCCGCTGGTAGCTTCTCTGTTAACGATTTTTTTTTTTTTTTAAGACCGGCATTTCCAATATGAATAGAAGCCGTCCACGTCTGGTAGCTTCTGCGCCACGCGCATGCTACTGTTGGCCTGCATATCTGATCGGTTCAAGAGCTCTACCTTAATGTGCAATTGGTCGATTATAACTAGCCGTTCTGGGAGCTCCTCATAAGCACCAACTGAATTACGTCGTGTGCTATTCGGATTGAGCGGAGCGGTCTAGACGAGCGCGCACTAACTTGGCTTTAGCACTCTCTCTTGAATGTGATGTAGTATACTCCTGAATATCATTAGGTGCGGTCTGTCCGTGCCGCATTCGAAGCCGGCGAGGGTAGCTCTTTTAAAGCAACAACTTTCCCTTGTTCTGGGGTACTTGCCGCTGTTGCTGCGTTGAAGGCTTTGTTGTGGGACTGCTTGGAGTCACTACATAGACGCTAGCGAACAATTGTTCCCCCTCGAAGAGCAACGCTTTCCTACATCGATAATTTCGCAGAAGTTGTATTTAACCAAGCAAACCGTTTGCATGCAATTATACGTTGCTCTTCTTCTTGCAATGTTCAGGTTTTCTTGCTTTTTATTCGTCGCGTGATCTATTGATTCACAAGCCTGAGCTTTTCAAATAACTTTAGGTGATTCGTTGATTTTTTTCGCATACGTCGAGTTTTCTAATCGAGTCTGAAGGTGGCGGTGTCAACAGTAATTAAAATTTCCTCAATACTTGACCGCTATTCGTCGTTATGTCAACGCCAGAAACCTCTGTCGCGGTTCTCGGGATCAGGGACTTACACATTCTTGTAGGCGGCGTTTCCAAGAAAGCTACAGCTGACGAGGAAGTTCGCTGTCCCGTAGAGCGGAAGCCAGGCCAGCCACACACACGTGCACACACTGACACCCACAAATAGGAGTATCCTACGTGGTGGACGAGCGAAGGCTTGCTTCTTCGCGGTTGACGGCAAAATCCGAGACGGCGCTAAGGCACGTGCTGCTTTCCCCACGGCGCGTCTTCGGTGAGCGACAGCGGAGAACTAGCGTATGCGCGCGGCTGCGGCCGTGCTGGCAAAAGCAGCAGCCGCCGCGGCGCGCGGGCAAACAGAGCCGACGCCGAGAAGGGGGTGGGGAGAGGGTATCCTCTCGCCGGCGAAAAGACTCTGACAGCGCTACAACTGACTGAGCTGCAGCAGCCACACTGCACCGACACAGCGGGGTTCTTCCTTGGCGGTGGAAGCAGCTCTCACCATCGCTCTCTTCTCACTTTCCTCCAGCGCATGTTAAAAGAAGACTGGCATCAATTTTTCTCTTCTTAAGGAGGAGCACGATGGATGAGTATCCTCCCCTTCTTCCTCCGTCTCTGATGCCAGTGGACGGCTACTTCCGACGCACCGTTGGCACTCCTGATTGCAGCTTGGAGTTGAAGATTGGAGAGGGGAGTGCAAAGAGTGCGAGAGGAAAATGTGCCTGCTTATCGTTGAAGAGAAGGAGCGATGTCTTGTCTCTACACCCCCGCGCCCCTAAACTGCTGCAGACGACAACGCGCCGGTTCCGCTCTCGGAAAGTAGCAGAAACAGAGGGGCGTGACGAGCAGAAACAGTATCGCACACGCACTCACGCGGCACGCCCCTTCATTTGTCTTTTCTTCCGGTAAAGAGTTTCCTTCCTAACTTTTCTTTTCTTTTTTTTTTTTTTTTTTTTTCTGGGTCGACTGTCGTGGCCTTGACTTCGCTACCGTGCACACACGACCACGACGCACGACGGCACTGATGCTTGCCTTCAAGTGCGTAGCTAGCAATCGTCACCTCTTTCCCGTCGCTGTTGCAATGTTTCTCCAGGCCGCCTAGCGGATGTGTGACGAAAACTCACTTCCGTCTTTTCCGGCTCCCCGTTCGCGCCAGAAGCAGCAGCCGCCGCTAGCAAAGCAGCCTGGTGCTGCCGCTGCTGCTAGCGTGCCACTGTTTGTTCGCGCTTGAGGGATCATCCCCCCACCCTCCTCCCACTAAAAGCGGAGCCGAAACTTGGCAATCGTTCAAAACCAGGCGGGAGCTGGCGCTTTCACTTGCCTCAAGGTGGGACAGAACGCCATAGCGCAAAACGTGCGCACACGGGAATGTGGCGAAGGCCGAGTTTTGGCAGGCTGGTGAGAACCATAAAACATTGCAAGCGAAGCTGTTTGTAAAGGGGCTAGCTTCAGACCAAGATGCCATGTTGGAGGCAGAATGCGCGTGCTGGGATGTTTCAGCTTTTGCGGAACAACTGAAATGTCACCAACCAGTAGAAATAAAAACCAGAAGACAAAGAAAATAATAGGCGAGTTCCTTTGTCTCTGTGTTCGTAAAGTCTGCGTCCACTTTGTCATCGTGCTCAGCGATAATGGCATCTAACTTCTACGCAGGTATTCCAGGAGGTTGAGCTCGGCTGCAACGCCCGCGTCTCGTTGGAGGCGACAGTCAAGAACAGCGGTGTACCAAGTTTCTGTTCACAACAAGCCGCATCACGTCGCCCTCCACAAATGGATGTCTCGTATAGCACGCTGTGTTTGTTTATCGAGCCCAAGTCTACTGAATTATTCTCATACACGCCACATGTGATAATTACTAGACCCTAGGCGGCCATAGAGGCATATTCGAAGAGAGTAAAGATCCGTATAGCTCGTGCTATGGTCTTTCCAGTTGTGATGTATGGATGCGAGAGTTGGACTGTGAAGAAGGCTGACCGCCGAAGAATTGACGCGTTTGAGTTGTAGTGCTGGCGGAGACTCTTGAGAGTTCCTTGGACGGCCAGAAGATCAAATCAGTCGATATATTGTCGACCATAAACCCTGACTACTCACTGGAGGGTCAAATTCTAAAGTTAAAGCTCAGCTACTTTAGTCATCTGATGAGAAGAGAGGAGTCGCTGGAGAAAGATTTGATGTTGGGAAAGGTTGACGGTCACCGGAGAAGGGGTAGGCAGCGAATGCGATGGTTAGATGGCATCCTCGAGGCGCTGCAGAAGAAGTTATGTGATGTTAGGAAGATAGTGAGATACCGGAAAGCGTGGCGTGATATGGTCCATAGCGTCATGGAGAGTCGGACACGACTGAACGACTGAACTGAACTGAAAGAGGCAAAAAATAACATTTCTATTTAAGAGCAGTCAATGAAAACTGAGGGGGGAGGGGATGGCTTTTTCGTCCAACAAAGCTCCCAGCCACCACGAACGCCACTCAGGCAGCTAATTGTTATGTGCCTCCGCTTATTGCCCAATTTGGAAAGGAAAAACCTTGAAGGAAACACCTTAGTTCGAATAGACGTGTTTGTAGCCAGATGCAGCTCAATTAAATGTTAGTCGTTGAGAAGAGTGTGAGCAGTAGGTGGTCCGAACATAAAGGAGGAGGAAGTAACATTAATGACGCTCTCTTTAGAGGCGGAACTGTATCGGGGAGGAGATACAGACGCCTGAGATTTCCGTGACGCACTCTGACCCACGATGAGCCGTATGATGCTGAAGAGCCACAAATTATCTACCCCCACTCCCGAACCAAGGCTTGGTCCTCACAGGAAGTTTGAAACTTCAAGCGGAATACATGCTGCTTATTTTACTTGTATGTGTTTTTTTTTCTTTCGTATAAATACGAGCACGTCTGTGTTCACGATAGTGCAAACACGCATGTATCATTGCTTTCAACACAGCTTATAAGAGGGTTTGGTTTGGTTAATGGGGTTTAACGTCCCAAAGCGACTTAAGCTATGAAAAATGCCATAGTGGAGGACTCCAGAAATTTCGACCACCTGGGGTTCTTTAATTTGTGCTGACATCGCACAGAACACGGGCGCCTTGCTTTTCGCCTCCAACGAAAAGCAGCCACCGCGGCCGGGATTCGATCCCGCATCCTTGGCGCACAGCAGTGGAGCGCCCAGACCTCTGTCTGCACCACCACGGCGGGGCGATTATAACAGGGCCTAAGGACCACAGCCTCTGCTCTTGTGGTGACCATATTTTCCGCGGATACTACGTAGACACTGACTGTGCCTATAAGGGAATAATTCCCTTGTTAAGCTCTTTCATGCAGCCTAAGCCTTCAATACTTCGTTTCAAAAAAGAAAAAAAAATCCGAAAAGACAGTTTTCTAGGAAATCCACGAACTGCTGAAGTTGCAGGAGATTACCGGCAATCCGCGTCTTCCGCCTCTTTCTCTGCTTCCAAAGACGTCGTTTTCTTTTACGTTTGTGCTGCTTTTATCACGTTCGCTTGAAGTCGCTCCCCGCGCGCCTCCTGCGATGACTCCAAGCGCGTGTGCATGTAGCCAAGGACTGACATGTGTCAAGGCGCGTGTCTTCCTTGCGTCGGCCGCCGTGGCCGGCTCAATGGACGTCTGATTGAGGACACAAAGTCCCCGGGAAGCAGATGTTCGTCCTGCCAGCGGCGGCAACAGCTCTTAACTGCGCGTCGTCGTCGTCCCCATACAAGCCTCTTCGAGAAACGGCCGCCCCGCTCCATTCAGCCAAGGGCGACAGCGGGGTTCAGCAACGTCCGCCTCGGCGACACCACCCAATAGACGCGTACACACAAGTTCCTCCCGAAAAAACCGCACTAATGAGCTATTTGGCGTTTGCCTCAGCATGAGCGTTGAAGTGGCGAGGAACATACTTTTTTTTTCTTGCAAAGTCGCTCATTTTTCTATGCTAGAAATCGACAGCTGTCGCAAAGTAGCTACTTGCCTAACTTGCAGCCCACTCCTGATGTCAACTTCCGGCAAGGTACTTTCATATATCACCATATCTCTCCCTATAGACGTGTTATTCTGATGTGACAATTATGTGACCTTTGCGGCTTAGTTACCTTGTCCGAGAAAAAAAAAGAGGGGGGGGGGGGGGGGGGGGGGAGAGATAAAAGTGGACGCGTCCCGTCCGATCCACAACAGAGAGGCGTAGGTATTCTACTCGTCGAAACACCTCAAGGGTTATGATGTGCTGCTACTGCGAAGACGTCGCAGGTTCTGTTCCCGTCCAAAGCACCAGCATATCGACGGAAGCGAATTATTTACAAACATAACTGTGTTGCGTGATTACCCTCTGCGTTAAAGAGGACCTTAGGTTACCAAAATTAGCGTGTAGCATTCCAGTACGACACACCTGGAACCGTGGATGTCGCTTAGGAACGTATAGGTGATACTTTTCGCTTGCATCGGCGATATTGTCCCATTTCTGATCCAAACTACAGTTTACCTTTATCGGACTGGTGCAGTTACCTCCTTACAATGAATGAATGAATTAATACGCACCTAATTCCCGAGATCCTCATATCACTCCGTCAAATGGTTTTCAAATTGTGCTTAAACTGTTACTCGATCTTCACATCGCTACCCGTCACGTACACGGCCGAAGGCTAAATAGATTAATAGATCGGCTTCTGGAGGAAATCACATTAGCATGATATATGCCCCCATGCCAGTAAGTTTGTAAGAGCAAGCAAGTAAATTTATACATTGAAAGGTTTTAGCAGATAACCTGTAAGGGCAGATGACTCCTAAAAGTTGATGTAGGATTGTTGTACAATTAATAACCGAACAGAAAACGACTCACAGGCACTTACTACAGACCCCCCCCCCCCCTCCCCCCTCAACGTTATCAAGAAAGCAGGAGGGAGGAGGAAGATGAGGAGGAAAGGCAGGGAGGTTAATCAGTAAAAGCAACTGGTTTGCTACCCTGCACTGGGGGAAGGGGATGAGTTGATATAAAATTTGTGAGAGAGGGATAGTTGAAGTTAGTAGAGTCACATAACAGACACGCCACATCACATCACGTCACAGTCATGTCATAGCAAACTCATAGTCTTTCGATTAGGTCTGTGGTTCTCATAAAGCGGAGCAGAAGAAAGCAGCGTTATCAAGAAATGCATACTGCTTGCTCTTAACAGTGCGCTGGGGCCCTCCATCAATGCTACTCGTTCGGCCTGATTAAGCTTGTAGACAGACCCGAACGCGCTCGTGTTGTTGTTCTTGCTGCAACGTGATGCGTCATTTTTGAAACCTTGCCGCATAGGCCAAAACGCTTGTCCTTTTGGAGTCAGGGCAGAGATGCTTAGCTGCGACACTCAAAAGACCCCGGTCGCTCGCTGCAAGAGCAAGATGCAGCAAGCAGCTGTATGCTCCCTTTCTTGCATCGCGATCGCCCACTTTCATGGCGTGACACGAGAGAGGCTGCAGCTGGAGAACTGCCTCCTCCCGCTCTCGCGGAATCTAATTGACGCCTGTACGGCACGGCGTTCATTCAAGAATACGGCGCAGGGGGCGCCGTTCTAAATCGGCCGTCGTGATAACGGCCTCTGAGAACGATATCTCAATTGTATACGGTTTGCCCCAAACAACGCATCGCTGCTTAACCCACCCCGTCACCAAGAAGTTTTAAATGTATCGTTTGGGCGGTGTGCAGAATTTCCTTCTCGTGCGCTCGTAATGAGTGCCAAAGATAGTTCCTCTGCTTGAGAAGGTGAAGTTTGCCACTGAACAATGCCGTATGTGTTTCCCCAGGAACAACGAAATCAAAGGCTACGGTAGCTAAGCTTCTCCATAGTTCCTTAACGGATTATGACCCCCGCGTACAGTACAAAGACAAGCGTTATTTAATATTCTTTGAAGGTGCACGAATCAATGTAATAGAAAAGGAACAAAGTGAGTGGTGCGGATCAGATAACCGCAGAAGTTTCGGAGGTCGGCGGGACGTAGTGCTATAAACACGCCACCCTGTAATGTCTCACGACCTCGAGCATACGGAAACTTTGGAAGAACTCTAATGTTATATTGATACCCAAGAAAGGAGCCGTTAAAATTAGGGTGAAAGGTCCAAATTATGATTCGATCAGTATTCTACGCGCTTCTTCCAAATTATTAATAATAATGTATTCGTAATCGAATCAAATCAACCTTGAACTTCGGTGTACTCAATGATCAGAATCGTTTTCGGAAAGCCTACTCTATAGTGGACCATTTCACAGCGTCCATCATCAATTACATGGGAGATAACAGCACATAATATAATTATCCACTGTACCTATCATTCCTAAATTACCAGACAGCATCTCACTCAGCCAAGACCTCAACAGTCCGGCAGGCATTCGGGAACCAGGGTGTGGAAGAGGTTTATGCAACGGTTTTGAACAATGTCTGGAGGTGCGCAGTGACCAAAGTCCTTCACAAAGACAACTATGTGATACTGAGAGGAAAGGGTGTGAGGCAAGAAGACACGATCCTTTCGGGACTATTCACCGAGTGTTTAGACGTGGTATTCAAAGAATGTAGAAATAATTTCGTATAAATTCTAGTGAAGAATACTGTGTTAATTTACGGTTTGGTTGGTTGGTTTGTGGGGCTTAACGTACCAAAGCGACTCAGGCTAGAGAGACGCCGTAGTGGAGGGCTCCAGAAATTTCGACCACCTGGGGTTCTTTAACGTGCACTGACATCGCACAGCACATGGGCGTCTTGCTTTTCGCCTCCATCGAAAAGCGGCCGCCGAGGCCGGGATTCGATCCCGCACCCTTGGGAACAGCAGTCGAGCGCCGTAACAACTTCGCCACCCCGGCGGGGTGTTAATTTACGGTTTGCAATCGACATTACCAAGAAGAACTCCACGACATAATATAGGACCTGGACAAGCAGAGCTGAACGATATACCTTACAATTATTATGCACGAACCTAAAGCAATATTTTACACTTTAGGTGGGGAACTGCACTTTACGATAGGTAACAAGGCGTTGGAAGAGGTAAGAATACGTAGGCTTTGGACAGGTAGTTAATGCAGATTCGGACTATGAGAGTGAAATAACTAGAATAATAAAAGTCAGGTGCAGTACATTTGGCAAGTACTCTAAGGTGATGAGTGTCACTTTACAGCAAGCCTAAAGCGAAACCTGTATAACAGCTGCATGTTGCCTATGGCAAAAAAAAAAAAAAAAGGTTCAGCTTAAATTGAGTAAGACACAAGAGTTATGGGAAGGCATACGTATAACGCTAAAAGGTAGTAATAGAAAAAAAATGAGTCAGGAACAAACGCGAGTTGACGATATTCTAACCGAAACGAAGGAGAAATGTCCGAGCTCTGGGTATTTGATGTCAAGGTATAGCATAACAGGTGGTCGGGGACGGTAGTAGAGTAATTTTCAAAACAAGGCGAGCGTAGCAGGGTCAGCGGAAAGTCAGCGGGACAGATGAGATCGGGAAGTTAGCAGGAATAAGTTGGTAGCAGCTGACACAGAACAGGTTTAATAGAAAATAGACAAGAGAGGTCTCTCTCTTGCAGTGGAGAGACAGTTACGCTGGTAATTCGGATGGCTGTGAATCAGAGGTGGTGTCATTGGGGCCATAATCATTTACAGGCTAACTCCGTATGCGTCGATACAATGCCTGTCACCAAACACAATGAAAGATGTCAGATTTCGTTTAGGTGTCTGAACAATTAACATTAAAGATACTATGACAAAAGAGGCAACCATGAAGGTTCTATTGTCCGTTCGTTAATTTGTCCACATTTACCATAGTCCTATTGAGGCTCAGCGACCCATTTTGCAACGACGAAATACACAAATATTTCGGGTTATTGCGATGAAATATATATATATATATATATATATATATATATATATATATATATGAAGGAAAGAAGCCAATAGTCGGCGAGGCCAAGGAAAGCATATATATATATATATATATAGAAGAGCACCGGACGCGTTATTCGGAGGTCGTGGGTTCGGTTCCCACCATCGGCACGTTGTTTTTTCTTCTACTTTGTGTTTAATTATCTTTCCCTTAAACAGGTTACAATTCTAATCTCTGTGATATCCAAGTAAACATTAAAAAAAAAGACATAACGTACCATTCCCAACGCTTTCCTTGGCCTCGCCGACTGTTGGCTTCTTTCCTTCACACACACACACACACACACACACACACACACACACACACACACACACACACACACACACACACACACACACACACACACACACACACACACACACACACACACACACACACACACACACACACACACACACACACACACACACACACACACACACACACACACACACACACACACACACACACACACACACACACACACACACACACACACACACACACACACACACACACACACACACACACACACACACACACACACACACACACACACACACACACACACACACACACACACACACACACACACACACACACACACACACACACACACACACACACACACACACACACACACACACACACACACACACACACACACACACACACACACACACACACACACACACACACACACACACACACACACACACACACACACACACACACACACACACACACACACACACACACACACACACACACACACACACACACACACACACACACACACACACACACACACACACACACACACACACACACACACACACACACACACACACACACACACACACACACACACACACACACACACACACACACACACACACACACACACACACACACACACACACACACATATATATATCTTTCTTTTTTCTTTCCTTTCAGTGCGTTTTGAGCACAGATGTCTTATGAAGAAAGTATTTCCTACGGTCCTTGTGCCTTCTTCTTTTCTTCTTGATATTGACAGCCTTTCGAAGGGAACAGGAGGCATTTTGCAACGTATACGTTCTGACACGAATAAAGACGCAGTAAACGGGGCGTATTTCACTAGCCGTACACACAAAACGTGGCAGCACTACATACAAAACGGTTCATCAGCGCGGGAATTCTCTGTCCCGCAGCACAGCGAAACCCTGCTGCTAACCATAGATTCGTATTTTATGCAGGAATCAACGTTATGAGAACATGAACTTGAAGAAAAAGGGCGGTGGAGGGGCTCCCGATGTGCGCAGATACGCAAAGGCTGAATGGAAAAGAAGGTGCAAGCGTAAAGCCAGAAAAAAAAAAAAAAAGAAGCTGACGTTGAACAAACAGACAAGGGTGTGAAAAAGAGGGGCGCGTTATGACAAACATGCCCTACTGGTAAAATTGTATGAGGCTATAACCTCGCATTTTCTCACACAATCTCACTCAATTCACATAAGAAACCACATACAGTACCTTTTTGCAGATTATCATAAGTTAGGGGAGATATTTTATGATAATGGCGTGCACCATATGAGAGTATAGGCGATTTGATGAGATTGTGTGAGGTTATTGCGCCGTAGAACTTTTGGTTTTTCAGTAGGGTGTAGAAAAAAACAAAACAAGCAATAACCGGTTATCAGGAAGTCAAGAAGGAATGAACTGTAATAATTTTCGATGAACTGTAATAATTTTATGGCTAAAGATAATTTAAGTTGAAACTGAAATTTATTCCGCAACTAACAGAGAGAAAGGAACAGAAGAACAACATAAAAAGCAACCCAATGCTTCTGGTGGGATCAGAATCTTACCTGCCATGTTTTAAAGAAGCAGACAAAACGAAAGGTGAGACTGAAAATTCGCTGGGGCAAGACGCCATGGCAGAATACGGCGTTAAGAAATGGAAAATGCCTTCATAAATCGCGTTCGTGCAAAGCACGTGAGTACTCGCAAATGCCTCACAGAAAACAAATCGACAATAGCTCTCAAGAAAGCAGAAAATATGCTCAAAAATGATTTTACCATTTTTAAGGCAAAAATAGAAACCGCAGCGGTAGCTAGCCGAAAACACTGCTGCTATCTGCATACAGATTGCGAACAGACACCAACTGCGCACGCATATGCATACTTCGTTGGCTCCACGGAATAGCCGCGAAAATGCGAGAGATGGAGCGTTTGCAAGTGAACAGCGAAAGCAGTGGCATATCCTCCCAGCCCATCTAGTAACTCTGAAGAGGCTGACGCGTGTGCGACCCCGTGTCGAGTGCACGGGGTTCGCTCTCCAAAGGCGGTCATTACGTTATAATAGGACGAGTGGCCCCCATTCCGCACGCCCCGTACGTCGCTCTTCTCTTTCTCGGTGCACCGCGGGAGCCAAATTACAGGCTGCGGTTGAACATTGCCTAGCCGGAGAGACACACATACACACACAGAAAAAAAGAAAGGTTTTGCCTTCTAAAGCGCGGCAGGAAGTGAGACGAGACACACACAGCGCGGGATCGCCCAGGCACTCGGTGTCACCTGCGGCCGCTCCAGGTGATGTTTAGTACACACGCGCGCACACACACTGTCGGCGAGGCCGCCAGAGTGATGGCGACCGAATATATACTGCATGTGTCAGGTGCAGCAGATATACGACGTGGGTCTCCTGTTATCGAGTCGCTTCGGCAGACCGCGTCGATGCGGCAAGCAGAGGGCCAGTCTCTCTATTTTTCGATGAAGAGATGGTTATTTTTATATTTTTACATATTGCCTTTTCAGTTTTCTGGCTATGCCTTTTCCACTTCCGCATTCTTTGTCAAAGGAAAAGAAAGAGCCCATAAACATTGCGTAAAATAAATAAGAGGATCGAGGGGCAATCAGCCCAGGCGCGCAGAGGACACTGACAACGGCGAATTAGAGAAGACTGAGGAGTTCGATGGCATTAATCCGCGAGGACATGGAAAATAATGAGCAAATACAGCTGTTCGCCTATATCATTCACCTATACGTAAGTATATGGTATGCATTTCCATGAATATAGCATGCTTTAGATAGGCCGCCAGGTTAGAGATTTCCGAGGGGTCGACATTTGCCCGGCGCCCTCCACTGCAGCATCGTTCATAATCACAAGGGAAACTTTGGGACGTTTAGATACCGCGTAGCATACCATACCATACCATACCATACCATACCATACCATACCATACCATACCATACCATACATTTGCCCCATTAATGTCGATAACATTGCTACGGCTTTCCCCCGTAAGCATGCGCCACTTTGAAGAGTCAGCTTTACCATCAGGCACGTATTTTCCGCTGAAAACAATAAACAGGCCTCGTCTCGGCACGGTAAGCGTTTTTGTGAAAATAAAAAGAGACTCGGTTCCTTAATACGCGTTAAGTTCAGACGGACGTCAGGTACTTTCAATTGGGCGCGAGCGCCACCACTGGAGCGAATGGCGCTACCGCCGATCTAAGGGAGTCGGATCACGTGATTCCTCTTACTCCTGCTGAAGCAGACGCTCGACGGAATTTGTGCGTTTTAAAAGCTGATAGTCGCGTTTATTTCTGTAGTGTTGGCTGATAACAAGTACCAGCATTGCACGTTTTCATCTTTGATACTTGCTGTGGTAGCTGATGTTTATTTAAGCTGTTTCCACGCTCCTTTATTGCTCTGTACCCGGATGTACGCGAAGGAGCTCGGCGTAAGGGCCCATTGCTACTCGAAAAAAAAAAAAAACAAAAAAAAAAACCACAAAATTTCCCTTATTCAGGATTTGAATGGGCAAAGAAGCGAGTGATCATTCTGATGTGTGCAGCATTCATTTCAGCGAGCAAGGTTTCGTCCATGCATGATTTGGCGCTGAACAGTTCGGTGAGTATAGCGGCAGAGGGAACAGCTCGCGTTTTGATTTGCGCTTATTCCTTGTGAAGCTAACGAAGACTTATTGATAGCAGGATGGAAAAGATGCTGGCTTCTTCACGAAGCGTTGACATAGAAATTTCACAAAAGTGATCTATAAAATTCTGCCGCCACGGGCAGCGGTGCATGATGAGTCATCTCAGGCAGCGTGTGCAGTGCTGTAGTAATTTCAAATGACAAAGTACGTGAATACACGAGAGGCAGTGCATTACAAGGTACGGTGTGCTGAGGTATGCGTGAACAAAGCTACTTAGCGCGGGGAAAACAAATGTCCGCTCGATTCAAGAGTGCCTGTGACGGTAGCCAGTGCACAAGCATTCACTGCATGAAACGCCCTTCTTCACACTTGGTTGGTTTGTGGGGTTTAACGTCCCAAAGCGACTCAGGCTATGAGAGACGCCGTAGTGGATGACTCCGGAAATTTCGACCACCTGGGGTTCTTTAACCTGTTCTTCACACTTGCTATAAAAAATAATCAACGTCTTCCACACAGTCCAACTTGTCTGCTCTACTATATGTTCAAAGGAGCACGTGGACGGGACCGCTTCCGCCGGCGCTTTTCGAAGGCGCTCAGCATCTATCGGTCCCCTCATATCTTCGCTTCTCTTTCAGAGAAATCTCATTACCAGTATTCAGTGACCGTATAACTTTGACTGGTTTTGTGGCAGCTCCGGCATGTCTTATTTTTTTTTTTTTTTTTTTTCATAACAGCAACAGCGATGCTGCAGCCGTTGCGCGTCGTCGTAGTCGCCGCAGCGAAAACTCTACAACTTCGACAACCTGCTGTTTCGGTGAAGCGCTTTCTTACGAATAAGTGGGTCTAATAGCTTGAATTATCTTATCAGAATCAGATCAAGGTGTATATGAAATAAATAAATAAACGTAATACTAAAGCGCAACTAAACTGCCTATAGGAAGGATCCTACCGCAAAAGTTGAACGCGGGTTATCCCACTTAACTTCGTCACGCGGGCGCTTCCAAGAGGTGGCGCCACGGTATGTCCTCGCGTCCAATAGCGAAGCTTAGGGATTCTACATGTAGGCTCCATAGCAAGGCACCGGTCAATGCACCGTTCTCTTTTATGTCAAAGTATACATTTTTTTTATTTTGAAGATAAGAACGAGCAAATTTAGCTGTTTTACCCTTTCAGTAGCTCTCTTCTAGACATCCTGAAGTGGCAACCGTCCGGCGTTTAGCTAGAAGGAGCCCGCGCGGCTTCTCTAGCTATTCCACAAAGCTTGGGACAAAGTGGTCTCGGAAAGAAACGTTTCGGTACATCTTCTTATCTTATCATCTTCATCTTATCTTATCTTTATTTTTATATTTGTTTGTTTTTGTTCTATTTCCTGGCTACCAACGTGTGAGCGCCGAATTCTCAATGCGACCTGCACACGAAGATGAGTTTGAGATCGCGGTACGACGGTGTATACAAACTCACCGCGTTCATTTGCGCGGTATGCCCATTCAACCACCGACGTTGCCGTTGCGAAAACTTTTTTCACAACTTTCGCTTCAGACTGTTTAGCGGTGTAATTCAAAACAAGACGGTATTACACGTGTTCTTATAGGGCTCGTGCACAATAAGTGCGGATATTCGCATTCTGATACCCGACCACGTGTTTCCTGACGCCTTTCTCAGCTTGTATGAACGTTGTGTACTGCGCCTCACCCACTAATTAGGGCTTTGGTTTCCGCATTCGTATTCCTAAATATCGCTCGCACGAAAACAAGTACTCCGCGTACACAACACGTACTTTCCACGCAGAGCGATGGTAACCTATCTAACATACTGTAAATATGGAGACGGAACCTTGTGTGTAGAAATAACAAGCAGCCTGCTTCAAGGAAAACATATTCTGTGCAAAGCTGCTATAGGCGAGCTAAGTGGTTGGAAATGCAAACTAAGTGTAAATTGTATGTTTATACCTCACGAGGCAGCTACGATGGATATGTAAATTCTGCGTAATATCTCTTTAACAACGATCATGTCACAATGGGGGATAGCCTTGCATGTTTTGCGTTGCTCGCTTTGTGTTCGTCTGTCTCATGTTGTCCGCATCTTGGAATGTCGATAATGCGGACTGACATGGCGTCATTCAAAGAACAAGTTTGACTGTGTCCACACATTATGCCAGTTTTCATCCTTAGTGTCTACTCACCTTCCCACGACTGCCTGCGTACGTGCATTTCGGACTGTGGCAACTGCATGGCGGTGCCCCACAAAATTGCAATCAGTTTTACGAGCACATTATTGCAGCAGAAGGGCCTATAGGTACTCGTTCTATAGGCGACCTAAATACCTATAGATGTTCGGATGCTCCTAGCGCAATCACGCTGGTTCAGCGAAACTGCGGCTCGTTACATTCGTTCCGTGTAATCGATGTCGTGAACTTGACGGGCGTGGCAGAGGTCGGCACGTCAAGCGGACATGCCGCCAAGGAACGTCAGCGGAAGAAGAAGAGAGGAAAACCTGAAAGACCTTGATCAGACTGACGGTGGCTTCCCAAAATGAAATAAAAAAAAGAAAGAAAGACAGAACGAAAGAGGGGAGGAGGAAGAATGAAAAAAGAAGAAACGAAAAAGAGAGAAGGAAGGAAGGGAACAAATGATTTTGTATTTTATCGTCTATTTGTGTGTTTTTTTCCAGGGGCCGCACAAATTACGACGTATGTGCCTCAATATGACCACATACGTTTAGATAGAAGTAGAGCGTGACATTTTCATAAGTTCCGCTCTTGCATCGTTACTCGCTGATCGCGCATAAGGTAAAAATCATCTCCCGTGGACGTCGAAAATTTTGAACAGTGAGCAAATAAAATAAAAAATAGGACTTATATAGCCAAGGGGCTGAATAGAAATAACTTGCAATGGCGGTAAAGTTAGAGGAGCTTCACGATGCGCACTTGCTTGGTGGTCATGCCAGCGTTTCCTGTTTTTATGTTTTACTACAAATAAGTAATTGCTGAATATAGAATCCTCATGAACGAGTAGACACTGGCTGTATCTACTTTACTTAACTTAGTTGACAACGGACGTTTATTTGCAGGTCTGGCGAGCATCAACACGGGGAAGTATTGCACTCGCCTAAGATCACCCGCTTTCAACGTATATTGCTCTATAGACTCGTTACGAATGCATATGCGACTTATGTCCTGGGTTCCATAGCATCATCTTGCGCAGATGTCTCTGCAGATACCACATTCTGTATTTGCAAAAATCATAGCAACGTACCAGTCTTCCATCCCAAAACAGTTCACCCCGGCAGCACGACCCCCGTCGCCACTGTGGTGTCCGCAGCTCCCATGTGTGCGCCTCGCTATTCCGAGGATATCGAAGAAATCAAACTTGTCACCGCCAGCCCTTCAGCAACTGTTCTGTTCATGCTAAACAACGACTATTGGGACCGTATTAACGTCTATACAGATGACTCGGTAACCTCTACCAGTTCTGCACGCGCCGTCGTCGTTTCTGCTAGACAAGCAACTGGAGCAGAACTGGCCGCAATTCGTGCTGCTGTAAAGTGTATCTCTGAACAAACTCCTCAAAAAATGGGCTGTGTTCTGCGATTACAAACCTACCTTAGAATGTCTTCAATCGGTCTTGAGCCATGCCGACAATATGAGCAACTTGTGGCGGAGGTTCGACATCTGCACCACCAGGCATTACAAGAGGGTCACAAAATAATCTACCAGTGGATACCAGGCCGTAGTGGAATTGTTGGAAACAACTTAGCCTACGATGCTGCTCGATCGGCTCACGATACAACCGACTTTGTCGAGATACCATTGACAGGAGCCGACGCAGCAAGGCACCTTCCACTGATCGCCCTAAACGTGATGAGACAATCATGGTCTACGCCTCCAGGGTGGACTTCCGCGCACGCACCATTTTGACGAGTTACTTCAACTGCAGGTGCCATTCGGCCTCCCCGGCTGAGATGCTACAATGTTGTGTCGCCTGTGGCTAGGAGTGGCGTTTACAAACGCATATTCCCTACTGATCGGAATGGAAGACTCTCCAACGTGTGAGCAGTGCGAGTGTGTTGAAACTATTGCGCACATACTATGTGACTGCCCTCAATTTGAACGTGAGCGTGCTTTCCTGGCTGCTACACTCCGTCGCTTGGACTCTCGCGCTCTTACTGAAGAGAAGATTCTGGGCCCTTGGAGGACTCCTTCGTCACAAAGGAAATGAGTGAAGGCGCTACTTAAGTTTTTAAGGGACTCGGGGTAGAGGTCAAGACTTTAACTGTACACTCTTTACCCCCTTTCACTATCGATCTCTAGACATGTTATAGATTCCTTCCCTTGGTTCTCTTACTTTCCTTTTTCTCCCTTTTTCCCCTCCCCACGTGTCTCGCCATGGTTAACATTCCTGTCTTTCTATTCCATTTTCTCTCTCTCTCTGGACATATCAGTAATGCTTAGCTCACTCATATTGGAGCAGCAAGAGGATTGCTGAGCAAGTGACCAACGTTTGACCTCTACACTATTTACCGACTGCTTCATGGTACAGAGTTTCACCGGAGGTGTCTTGGCCACAGCTTTTTTTTTTTTTCAGATACTTATACGAATTCGTCAATGCAGCTTTGATGCAGAGGTATGGGCTTAAGGATATACAACACCTAACAACTCTCCTAACACTCTGAGGTCCAAGTAGCTGGTGTACTAGGTACAATAGGCCAGAATATCAGCATATATTCTTAGATACTAACTTGAATTTCATGATTTTTCTGCACGTTGCCTCAAATTCAGGAAATAAACACCGTAAAAAGTCGGTAGTCGGGCGGGCCTAGCAGAATATTTTGAAGCGACGCCAGCAACGACGACCAGCGGAAAGCCCATACGGTTCTCCAGGCAGCCCCTCAAATATACACGCAATATACCGCCCGGCGTCAAAGGGAACGGCGGCGTCAGCGGCGGCGCTGGCAGAGGCCAAGGCTGCTTTATTCTTTCATGTTGGTTCTCTCTCTCTCTCTTTCATATTTTTGGCGTCCGCACACATACACTCCTTTCTCATCCACCCGAACCTCTAGTCGTCTCTTTCTACTTAACTCTTTCTCCTTTGCGTCAGGACTCCCGCGAAGCTTCGTCGTACGCGATTCAGCCCAGCCAGTGCAAACACGAAAATCGCGAATACTTTCTCTTCGGCGACCTTTCCGTTTCTCCCTCCGCCTCGTGACGTCTCCGAAAGCCGATGGCCAGACGAGGCGCATCCCCTCCCTGTCTTTCTCCCTTGCTCCCTTCCCCTACCTTTCAAGGTAGCGCTCAGTTGTCGTGAGTGCGAGTTGACTGAGCCCTTCTGCTATATGCGGGGATCGCGTAATTGCGGACGCACACATACGCGAGCCGTTGTTGTAAGGTGCACGTACTTATGCGGACACGAAGACACGCGCGTTAACTTCCTGTCCTGCCAAGCGCGTGGCGGATGTTCGTGGATACGTGCGTGACGTCATGTGCTCAGATCAGGGGTTCGTATGGACGCCATAGTCTACCTTCTTTCATTGCGCGATCCGGGATGCATCAGAACTTCGGCTCTCTTCTCTTGGCTCTCAGCTTGTGAACGGATATGATCATTCATCAAAGAGTTAAACAGGACTTGGTCGTTGAGTCACTGCTGACGTTTACGCCAAAGAATGCCTCGACCGGAACTGTGGGAGCCAAGTTTGCGCATGGGCACAAACAATGTCTCTTTCTAAAGGACCGTGCCTCTCTCTTATTTAGAGTGCAAATTCAAAATTCCGCAAGTAACAGTTTTCCACATTTTTCTCTTCTTGCGAAGAACGTTTGAGCGAAAGTGGTTGAACCAGTTCGGCCTGCAGTGCTGCTGCATTGTTTTGCCAGTTTTCAGAGCTGCGCCACGCTCAGAGTGCGAGTACAATAATTAATGATGCGCTGAACGAAAACTTTATCCCGGAATCGCATACATACCATGCTAAAATCTTTCTTCGAGCTCTAATGATGTTTTTGTTTGGTTGATAATAAAGAGTAAATTATTATAAAGATTGTGCAAAAGAGAATATGGACAAAGACGCGACAGGACCAGCGCCACTTATAACTGAGCTTCATTCCTCGTAATATGCCAGGTTATTATAATGCTAAGATGGTATCCGCTGATCACAGCCTCCTACATGCATATAAGAGGCTGTGCCCTGATTCATCTCAAGCAAACTAAGACCAGAAGCGAACTAGCAGAACCCCAAATGTTGGAGTCACGGTTGACGGGCTACAACGTGGCCACAAAAGAAAGAGCCGAAATGGTGACAGAAAGGACAAACCAGCGGGCGACAAACCCAAGTGCGACCACCCAAGTGCAATAGATCAAAATACCACAACACTAGAAACGCGAATTCAGCATCACGTGAAACATACATAGTTTTTCAAAGCGACAAAAATAAAAATAAAGCGACTAGAAATAAACACTCATGCCTGAACTTCTTGAAAACATTTATGAAATAGCGAGGAGCCAATGATCAACAACGACGCTAAGAACAAAATTATAAAAATAGGAGGAGGAGGAGGAGGAGGAGAAAAGGAGGACGGAAGGCACAAAAAAAAAAGAAAGAAAATTTATAAAAATAAAATAACGCAGCAATAAATAACCTACAGGAACCCTTCGAGACAAGTGGACTCCGCGCAACTGAACGTAACGCATGGCTTTCTTCAGCAATTTTATTCTATACTTGATTGATAAAATAAGCTTTTAAAGAAGTAAAGCTTATTTTTCTAATTGTAGTCGGCAGTCATTGCAGCAGTTGAAGAATATAGTGTAATTCAACCTCCTTCACAATCGTTCTAAGTCGACGTTAACAGGTTCAACTGAATGGTGTGTATTTAACTAGATTTTCTCTTCTAAATATTTAGCTCGGGATTAAACAATTGACTCTTCCTGATATTGTACTCTATAATTCCGAGGATGAGATCTGGAGGTTAATTTTAGGCTATGTTAGTCACTAAATAGGAAGATTGCCATGCACCTGCTAGTGTGTGTAGCAGTTTACTGTAGAATTTGTTAGGGTCAGATTACGTGCTAGAATAGATTAGGTTTTAAAAAGAGAGATTATAAATTTTCGTGCGTCCCCGGCGCACATTTGGTTAATTTAAGTTAGATTAGATTTTTAATACAGGCGTTAAGAAATAAAAATTAAAGGACAACAAATAAATGATCGAGTTCATTGCAGTTATACGGTAAGTCTGGTTAAGTTAGGTTTGCATATATGTTTCAAAAAGAGACGTTAAGAACTAGCGGTGCTATAAATAGGCTATCAGGACATGGGGAACTGTCCTGTCTTCCATGTTCTCGAAACAAGGCGCTGGTTTTTACCTCGGTCATTTTACAATAGGTCCGCTTCTGATCGAGATTCGGCCCCGTTTCCCGCGTATTTGGCGCCATGGTCACACTCTTTTCTTGTTCACCATTCAAAGCGCATTCGAATGCTTCCTCTAGTAAAAAAAAAAAAGGGGGGGGGGGGGGGATTTTAGACTAGCTGAGCGCAGTGTGGTAGTAAATAAGTACTGTGGTGAATTCATAGTAATTTCCTCACTTCTCTTTGCAGTCTAGACCGCAATAAATTGATTTTTTGTTATTGCTAATGATTTAGCAATATAATGAATTGCGTTCCAGCAGTAATTTGACATGCACAATGCCGAACTACTCACAAAATTGGTACTAGTAACAATGCACGCACACTTTGAGTAGTCAAAATTAATTTTCTCGTTTTCCGTGTGGAACACTTAAACAACAGATGCAGCGAGCAAAAAGCTTTGGCAGAAATACAGCGCAGTTGTACACACGGAATATAGGGACGATGTGTGCACAGTCCTAGGCCGGCACCTTGGAATTGGGAAAACATACACAGCTTCTTAAAGACACAGACATACGGTCACGAGATTTCGCGACATTTTTTTTTTTTTTTTTTAGTTCCACACAAAGGTGAAAACGCTTTTCATTGTGCACAAGCCAAGGTTGCCCTGGGATGCTTCAGCATGACGGCTATTCAGCATAGAGAAGGTACACTATCTTTAAAGCAGGACAGATATCTACAAAGCCACATTTGAGCTCATCTGCTCGTACGATGCTGTCAGCTGGGAAATAAGAAATGTTTCTGGAGCTCCATACAGTGTGCTTCTGTGTTCGGGAAATAAGGAAGTAACTGAAGCGCAATTACTTTCTGTTAGTTATGCTGTAACTTACTGAAAATAGGCAGAAATGGGAAATGTATTTAATCAGATGCTTGCAATCGTAATTAAAGTAACTTGTATTGCAGTTAACGATCTTAATTCACACGCGATTTTGCAATGTATACTCAAGCACTTGTGTGCTGAAGCGTCATATACGCATGCATTATGGATCTGGGCGCGTGGACCTGTTGTACTGCCGGCAACCAGTTGGGCCGATAGCAACTTGAGCATGTATTTCGTTGTCGTATGTCACCGCCAGTGATATTTCGAAGTTAATGCCAGTATCATTACAGCGCCGCCACGTGTCAGAGAGCGGACGGCATATATGTAGAATCCGCCAAGAGGCGCCTGGGCTATGTATAGGCATTAAATCTGCCTACCAAAGACTAAGAAGTGCAGATATATGTACAAATAACTGTGAGGAAAAATGTTCCTGTCCTTGAGATGCTAGCCGGTCTAAATCATAAGCCTGTCTGGCTTTGGCAAGAGTTCGGAAGTAGCTTCGAGCGCCTTTTTTTTTTGCTTGCTAGCATATGACAACCACTGCGAATAACTTAAGCTTCGCCCTGATATCGGTCAGATTTTCGACTGCAAATCGCTGCAAATATATGCGGTGAGAGCATCTCACAATGAGAAGTGCCAGAAAAATATAATAAAATTACGAATATTTTTTTTCGTAATGCGAAGTTGCATAGAGCGTGGCAACAAGCGGCTTATTTGAAAGTTAATAGAGTTAATCTCAGGAAAGGACACGACATGTCCGATTTTCTTGTGCAAGACAGCTCCAGAAGGTCTTGCGCAGACGAGAACCTAACAAATCTCTCAAGAGTAGCAGCATACTTGTTGACAGACCAAATAGACGGCGAGGAACAAATAATGTGAATGAAATGGAGCCCCATGGAACACGTTCCCTTGGATTTTTCTGCTTCGGGCCTTCAATTTTCCTACTGATAGCGCGGAAATCATTTACGCTTCTTTTGAAGGACTGAATAAACACTACGTGCTCAGAATTATTTGTTGAATTGCCACAAGAAGAGGACACATTAGCAGATAACGTTTCATTGAGAGCCGCAGCTGGCTTACCTCGCTTGAGCACCGTCCCTCGTGTATTAAGTGCAGACTAGACCGGCAGCCCTTCCCGTTGTGCGTTGGGCGTGCTAGGGCGGCAAACTGCGCCTCTGCACGGCAGCCGAGCGGCTGCTGCTATGCACCGCGCGAGTACATGTACATGGCAAGCGGCATGCTCGCGTTACTGCATAAACAACGACCACGGGCCGTGACAGGTAGACACGCTAGCGCCTTTCGTAGGGGGAGGGAACGAGAGAGGAGGTACAGTCTTCGATCTCACGGCTCTTCTTTCCCAGCCTCCTCATCCTCTTCTCACCAGCGTAGCGCTCGTTTCCGCTCAGATACGGTTACCACGTTAACCACAGGCGTTAGCTTCATGGATCTGACTTCGCGAATCCCTTAGCAACGTGTTTGGAAGCCAATGGATGAAGAATTTAAAAGACCCAATTAACGCACGAGATAACGAAGTAGTGAATGAACGAAACAACATTACGTCAACCTCTATCGATTGACACCGCTCATTAACCTCTACCACTTCTCAATTACTCACAACTGCTGCGGACACGATTCTGTGGACGCGGTCTGCGGACGCAGTCTGCGGACAGAAATCTGTGAACATAGCGATGTAATGCTCTCGCATTAATAAAAAAAGAGAAAAAAGAAAAGAAACGAACGAATGAGCGAAGGAAGTGAGCTTTTCTGAAACACTGGCAAATATATTGCGGCAGGCCATTCCTCAGTACTGAATTGTTTGATGACTGCATAAGCCGAAGTGTCTTCGCTATCGTTTTTAGACCACTAACGCTCACATAGATGAATCGATGAGCGAGAAAGCAGTTCTTTCCTGCAGGTTACTTACGGATTCGTGAATGTCGAAGATACACGTCGCCTCATTGTACTAAGAACTGAACGCACGGAACGCGCATCCAAATGTATGCGGAGCGACAAAAATAGAATATGACAAAACACATCTAGTATTTCTGTAGGTTTGGATAGTAGGTAAGGGAGCTAAATTACAAGCCAAAATAAATAAAATTACAGAACAAAAAAGAAAATATATCTGTAATTTCGAAATGCTGTTAAAGCTCTCTGATTATCCACCTGTATTTTGAGTATCCTTTCTTGGCCAAGCGTTCTCTAGTTGCAGGGTGATGTTATATAGTAAATATGCTATTCGGTGTTAACCGCTGAACAGCGCTCTGTGACCACCGTTTTATACTTTACTTTATTACTTGGCGAAGGTTCATTATTTGTAGATATGAAGGACGAAATGAGGAGGAGAAAGAGCACGGAGAGGAAACCATAGTTGCACTTTTTAAAATCTCGCTTCCACTAACAAGTATTGCAACAGTGCTCCATGGGATTCAGCGCACATTTAAGAGTTGTTTCTATTTAAACTTCACAAAAAGCTTTCCCGTGACAAAAATTACCCAAGAAATTTAGTGATTACGCGCTGCAAAGAAAAAAAAAAAGAAAGAAAAAAGCACAGAGAAGAAACAGTGCGACGCTGAAAAGCGCCAAGCCCAGCAAGAGCGAGCTGGTACTATGTCACTGAAATAGACGTGGATCAAGGTGGTCGTGAAAACTACAGTGCGTGCTTCAGCAGTGGAGACAAAGGCTCAGCAGCACGCATCGACGACATCAAAGCGAGTAGCCACGTAAACGCGAAGAGATGGCAGTGCAGGCTGTCAAAGCTCAAGAAGGATGAATTTCATTTCAGTGACCACAAATCCCCTGTCCAGACGTTACACTGACAGTAAGGACAAAATGAGGTTGGTATGCTTTGATACAGTACGAATCATATTAACGACAGGCAGACCACTCTCATCAAAATGTAGCTATCAGAAAAATGAGAAAGGCATGCAATACAGATGTCGCTGTGATCCATCCATTTCGCAGTTGCGTCGAGACCGATTTTGTTTGTTACCGGCGCTACTAGGAGTTATTAGCGTAACTTACTTCGAAACGGTGACAACGTCTTCCAGATTTGGACGAATCAGGCAGTGCAATGGAGGGACATTTTATACAATCAACTTTATCAGCCGTGAATGGGGTTTTCCACTGCCGAATAAATGGTGAAGCAACTGTAGAATCATTTTTTACTACGAACAATAACTGGATGGACTTATCCTCAGTGTCCCTTTAGAGGGGCACTGCATCAAATTTTGTATGACCCACTTTCGCACTGAAATGAAAGCTGGCTTCTCTAAGTTGCCTAAAATTGCATCGTTTCTTAAGTCATCGGAAGGCACATTTTTTTTTCTCATTTCTTTCTTTAATTGGTGCATCTGGCAGCGAATGAAACTACTGCTCCTCGTAAGCTGTGACGTCGTCGGTTTCCTTGTTTCATGTCCAGCCCGACCGCTCGCCCGTCTACCTGCTACAGCGGCGGCTGCGTGCGCGGTACACGATATGTAGGGGATGCGCAAGGAATTCTATCGCTTTCTGTAGTCGCTCTTGTCCGAAGTCTTTTGGACTCGAATCCGACCCAAGCATCTGCCGGAGCAGCAAAAGGGAGGGTGTTGCAAAAGTACAGATTTACACTGGGTTCTAACGATAGTGCACTGCGGGGAACCAACAATGTGATACATTAACAAAGGTTAAGAGCACCTAAGAATATGGATCTGTGTATCGCAAGGTAAGAATAAAATCTTCCAGGTTGCATCTTTTGCCCCGACCATTTGGTCCAGCAACAGCCAAGCAAACCTTTCTGTGTCGCCAATCCTTGGCATGTGGCTGGTTGGTTGGTTTGTGGGGTTTAACGTCCCAAAGCGACTCAGGCTATGAGAGACGCCGTAGTGGAGGACTCCGGAAATTTCGACCGCCTGGGGTCGAAATTTCCGGAGTCCTCACAGTGGCTCAAACTCCATGCTTCGAGATCACATGTGGCATAAAAAAATGAACAAAATATTAAAAAAAAACTCTCTATGTAGCGAAGTTTGAATGCATGTAATCACATAGAACATAAAATATAAATGCACAGGAACGTTTGTAATATCTGCATTTCCTTTGTGTAGTGATATTTCACGAGCGTTCTCATTATTTTGAGTGCATTCAAACAACTTCGGACAGAAAATCTTCTTGAGGTGCGACTCGGAACAAATCTAATTGGGAAACACACTCACGTTTCTTACTCCGAAATTTCAGTACGTTAACCAAACTGCCAACAGGCAATATATAAATGCGTACTTGAAATAGAAGAAAACAAATGCGTCGCTTACTGCAGTTTTCATGCCACCGTGCGCAAATATAACGGAAACTAATTGCTGAGCTTTCCCATTCAGGGTTTTCCATCAAAATGTAACATCGGCGGCGCTATTTGTACAGCACAGATGGCAATTTATTAGCAAGGCCCAAGCCACCAAGGAAATCGTTCAGATTCGTTTCGTGGGAGTAGCTCCCGCAAGTCTGACAAGGGTAGTAAAAATGCTCCAGAAGCAAGATTCTAGCATATTATTTGCTTACACTATTGAGCTCCCCAGATGCTTTGAGATATACAGTAGTGCCTGCACTGCTGGCGTTGCGTATGTCGTGTAACCCCCCCCCCCCCCCCCCCCTCCCGCCGTCTCTTCCACCCTCCTTCTCGTTCCATCTGGACGCAGCAGCTGCTTTTAAGCGGATGAAAGATGGATGACTGCATAGTTCCTATGGAAAGGAAATTTTTTTATGCTTTAGAAACTTCTCTGGCTCATGGGGACATACATTAAAATATGTGCAGCTAATATTTTGGTGGATGCGCACACTTGGCTGAAATGTCTGACTTTCCTGGCTCATTTAACTCTTCGTCGCTTGATGAGGCGGCGGCATCACAGTTGAACCTGGAAATAAACTTATTGTATTGTATTTTATTGCATTATAGTGTATTGTATTGTATTGTATTGTATTGTATTGTATTGTACGATATGTAGTGTTTGATCGTACCGTGATATATCTGAATAATTGAAATTCGCACTGCCACTTTTACACTTTAACTTTTTGATTGCTTATTTCTGGCACATTTTCATGCCACTAGCTCGGAACCAACAGGCGCAACAACTCAAACGATGTTACCACGGTACGGCGGGAACAGCTCGTAGCGAAACGTCTGACGTCACGCATGAGTCCCGCCTGCGCAGACGACGTCTGTAATGCACGTACAAACCACAGAAAATAAAGCCATCCACTTAAGAAAGTGCGCGAAATAAATACTGCAACTTTATAAAGTTAATATCACTTTCTGAACGCAACTTCAGCGATTTCACACACGTATAACTTAAAGCAAATTTGCAGCTGCGTCCCATGTGTCATCTCTCTACATTCTGCGCGCACAACTCACAGCTGCAACTGAAATTCGCGCGGCAGGTGGTTTGGTTACCGCAATGTGACCCTTTTTCGTTTTTGTTTTCTTGAAGGCCGTGTCATAAGCCCCAGCAAGGAAGAAAGACGTCAGCCGCTTTATAAAACTTTTCTACGCTTGGAAAGGGTCAGGATGAACAGAACCCCGTGTATATGTTGCAGGGGGATGCAGGAGGGAGGGCAGAACACTTTTCTCCCTCCTCGGCGTTATATTAAGTCACGGACTGCTGGCCCGAGCCAGACAAATTTCCGACGAAGGCATTCAGCGTTCGAGCCCCGTTAGCCGCTTCTGCCGGAATGCTCGCTTCCGCTGATTAGAGAGGAAGCAGAGACGCGTCGCACATACTATCCTACGCGTACACCGGTACGCCACGCATGGCTTTTGGAAACTGCTTCTTTCTAGAAAATAAGCGACAGTGCCGAGAAAGCCGCTCTCGGCCTTGATGTCTCCTCCGACTTCCATAAGGCACCTCTCACTTCAGTAGGAACGAGCTCACAGCAACGAGGTGTGCACACAGCGTACAACATAACGGCGAAAGTGTGACTGCGCTCACCGCGGCGTTGCTTCGTAATCCGGAACCTGCTTTACTCGCAAATGCGGCATAGCTTTGGCAGTGGTGATACCGAGGGTCGAAAGGGAGGGGGTAAGTGAACACGCCTCAGGCTCATAGACGTACATGCACGCGCGTGTTCATGCGTGACGCAGTCGTTACACGACTCCGCAGCAGCTCTTCCCGGAGCTCGATTTCGGAAACGGGCACCGCGTCATTTGCGGCCCGCCGTTAGTATACAGAATGCAGAAACGAGCGCACTCAGACGGCAAGCAAGAAAGTTCAAAACGACTTGCTCGCCTACGGCGTGGGGGAAAAGAAAGAGAGCACGGGTGTCGTTGCTCAGACGCTAGCGACAACTGCTGCTGCCTCTGCTTCTTGATTTAGCCCTTCAGAAAGCGCATGCTCCCGGTGAGCGCGCGAGGCTACTTCAATGGATGTAGTGGAGTGGAGCGTGTAGAAAGCGGAGGGCTGTCGTGTTGCTGAGTTCCGTGGTTCTGAACTTGCCGTGTTGCTTTCTTGCACCCGCTTTGCTGAGTACAGGCTGCCAAGTTGAGAAAGAACTGGTCGGTTAGTTTAGGGGGGATTAGTTGCTACTCGTATAAACTTCCGTTAAAACGCTGTCCTCGGGTATTTCAACGGATGTTGCGCTCGTGTTATTAATGTGAAAGTATTAGTAGGCTATCTTGCGTTCGCAAAATGTACCAAGATGTTTCATCAAAAGGTGTCACCTGATGAAGCGCCGTCATCCCGTGACGACAGCACTCCTGAAAAGGAGTTGTGAGTTGGCGTATAAAAAGTTGGAACAGCAAGTCGTTGGTGATTAATGATGTTAATTAATGATAACGGAATATAATAATAATAATAATAATAATAATAATAATAATAATAATAATAATAATAATAATAATAATAATAATAATAATAATAATAATAATAATAATAATAATAATAATAATAATAATATAGCGCTGATTGTAATTAATAATAGCTACATAATAATAAAACAATAGAAAATAATGATGACGGTAAATAAACATAATGAAATAGAAATAAATCATGAAAAATAAAATAAAATAACCACATTCAGCACCAAATATATTAAAAAAAAAATGTCGCAGTAGCGTTGTTTTCGCGTTCTCCCAATGCAGTTTCTGCGGTCACCTGTAAAATGTTTGCTAATAATGTTTATATTGAGGTTCAGTTGCGTAAGGAATGCGGTCTATGGTTATGAGTATCATTTCAGTGTTATTCTAACCACACACGCAAAGGGAAAGAAACAGATACCGCTTATCAACTTTTTTCAATAAAGAGCCTTTCAATCGTCTGTTGGCAAGTATATGACGCACTTTTAGAGTCTTAATTAGTTCACAGTTCGTTTCATTCATTAACCTCCTCTTTGTGAAGAACGAGCAAGGTGTAAAAAGTATTTCGAGCTATACCAACGAAGATCCACATTGATGTGTAAACTCAGCTTCCCTCATAACCCAGTGCAACACTTCATTTCTAGACGGCCTGACTTACTGTAAATGAGTTCACATCACGCTAACGTTAGTTCGACAAATATGAACGATACATGCATATCGTTGCCGCCGCGCGGATGACAAGGATGCCAGTATTTGAAATCAGAATGCTAAATAACTTAAAGTGATTGGGATCAATCGGAGCCCTCCACTACAGCGCTCTTCATAACTTGGGCCGCTGGAAGACTTTAAATCCGATAACCCAAAAAGTTGCGAGAATGTTGTGAGTTTTGAGGGCCTAAATTTTATCCCCACAAGCTAGTTTAGAGATGACGATTTTTTTTGTTTTTGTAACAATGGGTAAAATGGGTAGCTAAAGGATTACCCTTCCTTGAGATTCAGCATGGTACAGGAGATCGCCCCGTCGCATCAACATTAACATGAATGTCGTTCATAGCTTGTGGATGATTCTATTCTGCGCTGGAATAAATTATTTTGAAGAAAGCGTTGAAGTTGCCCACGTTGCTTGTAATGAATCTTTTTGCTTCTGTCTTCCAGGTCATGATGCGCTTGACTGGCGCATGACATGCTGTGTGAGGTAAAGGTGCTTGGATACATGCACCGTAAAAGAAGCTGGGAGATTCGTCAACAGACTGTGGATCGATTTCATTCTATCAAAATCGACTCATGCGCTGAATAATCTACTCAACCAAGGCCTTCAGCAGTCATTGCCAGTAATATGTCCAGAGCGCTTATCGACACATATCCTTGACGACTCATACCAGATGGCTAGACGAAGCGACGAAACAGAGAGCAGCGTTTTCTGGTTTAACTGAGATGGTGGTAAACCCGTGGCGCTGAACCAGTCCAGTTGTTCCCGTGAGAAAATCGGCGAATGTTTAGTTCGCTTGGTGTCATTTGTTTCGGGATGTTTTAAATAGAGAAGAGGTAGACAGCGTTTTTAACTGCCTCTTTGCCGTCTCAACTATCAGCGCTATCTCGTCATTTCTTCCAACATGAACTAACCAGCCAAATTAATTAACTCGACCCTATCTTTATACACGATGGCGCACCCAAATGACAAACTGTGCTCCTTCCTAGCTCTTCACTTTGCCCACGTAAGGGCATGCGCTCTTACCATTTTAAATACAATTTCTAATAATAATATCCTCATGACCTTCCTTAGATGTACGTATGCAGCAATTGTGATTGTTATTTGCCAAGACGTTCACTAAGGCTCCGTAAGAGTACCTATTGTAGATTGGTTTAAATTTGTACTGTGCTAATAGCTTAGCTTTTGATCTGATTATCTAGGACAGCTAGCTACCAGGAAAACAAATTAAGATGAGAAGCCAACACAGTTTATGCTGAGCGGTGCTGTAAAATCCCCATTGCCACTATGGCAAGCACTCGTAAAGCAGCATACTTTGACTCGACGACACTGGCGCCTTCAGGAAGAGAGCGAATGCCATCGTCGCACGGGCTGAGTCGCGCCAGCTTGCTCCGTGCATATCAATGAATGGTCACCGTCGAAGCGCAACCTGTCCTAGCCGTGACCCGTAACACTCAATGTTGGGGTCACGGCCAGACAACGGTGTCTGAACAGATTGCCGCCAGTGATATGCACTGATGGCCAGCTTTCCTATACCTTCAAATAGAGCAATGTTTAGAGCCAGCTCCGCGCATTGCGTGAGGTAGAGGCAGAACCGTATATAGAGCCGTATATAGAGCCGTATATAGAGCCGTATATAGGAATATGCGGCTCTGGGTAGAGGGTCCGAAAAGCCGGAGACATCGATAGGCACACGTGCACGCGCACCCACGTACGCAAGTATGCGCGCATAGTTTCGCTAAAAGTATATATTTTTGCGCAGGTTGTTCCGAGACGCCTTATCTGGATACTAATTTCAAACGCTTAGAAAACAAGTTTAGGTAATAAATGCCTTTCGTGCATGCCAGCCAATTAAGGCGGACTGTCGTACAGACAGTAGAGATTCGTCGCTGCTGCATGAAGATTTGTAAGAGGAAGTGAGCTGTGACGACTGAACTCCGGTACGGACAGACGCAAAAACGCAACAGGAGTAGTCCTTCTATTTATACTATAGTGTACGGACACGTTACAGTTTGCGATCGCAAACTTTCTCTGCCACATTACCGAAGAAAAACAAAAAGCCTTTCTGAGTTCAATAATACATTGTTGGCAAAGAAAAGACGCTTCTATGTTATTTAATCGTAAGCAGTTTATCTGTAGTAAGAGAAGCTCCCGCCAGAAGCGTCCTTTATAAAGGCAAAAACCCCGCGCCTACTCAATCAATCAATGAGTTTATTTTCGTGTACAATGTACAGCGAAAAAGGGTGACAGGAGAAAAAGCTGCTTTTATTGCAGCTTGACTGAGCTCCAGTCACCCAGCAGCATTGACGAACGATGCACTAGTTACGTTTATCTAGGTCCGTGTGTTCCCGTCCGATTCCTCCGCTTTTTAAAATATAAATAGGAAGGAAAGTTAACCAAGAAAAAAAGGCTGCAGACTTTCCATCAACACGTATTGTACAGCTCGATAATGCGTTCCCAGGACAGGGCATTAGGAATGCTGAAAGTCGAATGTACTTACATTTACGCGAGTTTGCATTGCCAATCGATACCAAACAGCGCTGCGAAAAAGGATGAGCCACTCAGGAGGACGCGGCCAAGACGCATTAGAAACAGTTTTCGTTGATGGAAAGAAGCCAAGTTTTCCCAGACGACGAAATTTCAAAAGAGGTGATGCACGGCTCGCCTATTCAGGTATAGGGGTATCGACTACCCTCACAGGGCGGGAAATTTCCCGCAGGATAGCAGCACTTATTACCGTTTTCTCCCTCTTAAAATTGTCGGCAATGTTATTTGTCGATATGGGCTCCCTCCCGCTCCCCGTTAACCTCCGTCCGATATTTGGAGGATAAAGAGGCGTGTAAACATTTCCGCGCCATTAGACAACCAGACTAGCAGCTGTCCACTACTGATATTTAAATACAGGACAGCCGTTACTATACCATATTAAAGAGAAACAAATGTTGCAATCCTTGCTTGGATTTCAAGATCATTTGGCGCATACGTATATAGCTCTAAAATTAAAGGGGGATACATAAGCTCCGCCTTTAAGGGTATGGCGCGACACCGTAGTCTACAAGCCCACATATACGGCCCCGCTTTAACCAAGCCGTACGAACGTGCCTGCGTGGTCTAGGGGACACGTGTCCAAAGCAGAGGGCCTTGTTCACCCTCAAATGTGAAAGCAGAGGGCTGAGTTGGCAGCCCCTGCCAAACGTAATATCAGTCAACCTTACGTCCAGTCAGTGATCGGCCATGTCAGCGGTCAGCTGCCACCTGCCAGCGCCATGCTCGTAATTTTTCGTTCACAACGCCAACGCCAGCTTCGGCGCCGCTATATATATATATATATATCTGCGCCGACGCCTGATATATGAATGTCACCTCATAAATTGATTTCTTTATTGTCCTTATAAATATCACTGGCGCCAATGCCGGTGATAATTATCAGTGCATATAAATCCTGAATTAAACTATCAGAGCAAAAATTAAAAATTTCAGAGCAAAAGTGAAGACCATTCATAAAGTAAACAAGGGAGTGGCCATGGTCATATAGGCTATGCCACGATGCACACTCGCTTGCGACGCAATACGAACACATCTTCCGCTAATCCTTTTCGAGGGGCCTTCCTTCGCCTTTCTTCCTAATGGGCGGTTTTCGACGCTTTCCGCTCGTTAAGCGTACAAAAGCGCCCTCTCGCTTCAACATCTATACAAGCTCGCTTCCGTTTCAGACGCTCTCACTCACACACAAACGAGGCACATAAGAGCGCACACAGGCTGACGAGAGCTAACGTAAAGCAAACACGAGCGATTCCCCACCTCCGTTTGCTGAGCCCCGCGGCAGCGCCGGCAAAATCCTACGCGCCTTTCGCTCTCACAACTGAGAGGAAAACTCGTATCGCAATTCCTTCCGTCCCTTTCCTTCCTCCTCCTCCCTCATCTTCCCCTCTCCGCTCTTTTTCTCCATTTTCTAATGAGCGTCACGGTCGCTTTCCTCCCGGTTCGCCATGCCTGACGTGCCTTCCGCGCTAATTAAGGACCCGCGTCGTGGCGCTCGGCTTTAAAATGTGTATATACGCGGACCGCTGCGCCAATCTGCGCATGGAAACGAGGACAAAGAGGCGGGAGAGCGGGTACGTGTAGCCAAGGTGTCGCGGCATTTGTAGACATACCTGTGGAGTCTCTGCGTCGGGAGCCTTCTCTTCGCTTTCCCGCCCATGTTTCAGCGAAATACACGTGTATATGCCCAACATACAAGCTCATTCGCATTCGGGCTGATATTTTGGACCCATATAATTATTGATCAATTTACTTTGTTTCAAGATGAGGAATTATGAAGATCTATACGCACTCGTGGGCGATTCCACGTGACGTCGCAATGGAAGTGGGCGCATCGGCTAAACATGGCTAATAGATATTTCCAGGTGTTTGGTCATGTGGCTGTTCAACAACAACAAAAAAGTCAGAGGGCTGGCTCTGTAGTGTTTATTTAACAGAACTCCGCCCATCAGACAATGAAGGAAAGCGGCTTCTTCCGAGCCGAATACGAGGTCAGTAGATCCACTCGGCGGCGATGGCGCGCCCTCCTTGCGGCACTTGGTCTTCATAGCTGGCGGAAGATGGCGTGCGCCGCGCTTTCTCCAAGAGACCGGGGTGAAGGCGTCGTCGTCGCACCCCTACGTTGCCATAGAAACGGCTGGAGTGCTAGACAATGAGAACTAAGGTATCTTTCTGACGTGCCCGGCGTTGCCTATACGCAATGAGCGCACTCTGTTGGTAATCGGAGGGGTAGGAGTTCAATTCGTGGTTGAAGATGATTTTTTTTTTTCTAGAAGATTAGAGAGAACCTCTCCGATGTCCTGCGGAATCTCGCCGACAGATCTGCGGGCAAATCTCGCCCTCGCGAGAATTTCACCATGAGCCAAGCAAGGTTTTCGCCTTAAAATCGATGAAATAACCTTCGTGCAACTATAGTGATCCGAATGAAAACCAAGCTTGAGTGTTCAACGAAAAATTTAGCCTCCCCTTTAAGCCTATGGCTTGGCGTTGCTTTCGCAAACAAATACGCCTTCCTGATCGGGATGGCAGGCAGCCCTGCTTGTGAACGACGTGGCGTTGACGAAACGATTGAGCACCTCCTTTGTGAGTACCCTGTTTTTGCAACTGAAAGGCATACGCTGCGTACTGCATTGGATCGTCTGGACGCTCACCCCTTAACGGAAGGGAAGGTCTTGGGACCATGGCTACAAAAGTCATCTGCGCTCAAAACCTACAAGGCACTTCTTCGCTTTTTAAGAGAGACTAGCCTGATTGACAGACTGTGACTCTCACCTCCTCTCCTCTTTTACCGTCCCCCTTTAATCCCTTCATTCCCCTTCCCCAGTGGAGGGTAGCCAACCAGAATTCTTTCTGGTTAACACCCCTGCCTTCCGCCCTCCTTTTTTCCTCTCCTTAGCCTCCCCTTATTGAAGCCGTGTGCTCTGCGGGACGCAGTTAACGGTGTCCTCAGTTTTTTGTTGATTAAACAAAACTTCAATCAGAGCAGCCGAATGGACGCTTTACGAATAACTAGGACCAACAACAGATAAAGATGGAAAACGGATGTATTCTCACGGCCAAATCTGAGCTACTGAGTGACAATACAAATAATAACTGCGTACAAATATAAGATATACCCAAGAGACAGCTATAAATGTCTCATTGTCAAATAATAGGCTTCGTGGCAGTTGGGCACCGATTACAAGTTCATAATATAAGGAAGGTATAGGTACTGCTGCTGATTATGCTTGCGAGACCTCTGCCCTCATTTCTGAGAGGGTTGTTTGTATACGAGTGGGTCAGGTGAAGCTCATGAAGCCGCGTGAAAGTGAAATATGAAAGGAATAAAATTTTAAATAATGACGCTTCGATGGCTGGCTGTGAATCGTTCTTATGCAGAGCTATTGCCGCACGTTATTTACATCAGGACTAGCCAGGTCAGGGGACATTCATCTGCCGAATTTTGAGTTGCATTTGAATCCTGCTGTTTGAGTTTCACAAATTTATGCCCACGACACGTGGCTGGCTGTACAATTAAAAAAGTTGGTTTTATAGACAGCACCTCTCTTCAGCACTTATGTTGGGGGCCTTGATATGTTTTTAGCTTTTTTTGCGAGGGTTGAGATTTTTTCTACTTTCGCTCATCTTCAAACTGAACCTGCAAATAGACAAGCGTTGGTGGGCAAATAAAATGTTTGCGACATTAGCGACTGTCCCTAATTGAGCTGGAATGAATGGGATTTGATCTCTTTAGCCTTTCAGCATTAAAAAATATATATATATATATATATATATATATATATATATGAAGGAAAGAAGCAAACAGTCGGCGAGGCCAAGGAAAGCGTAGGGTATGTTACTCTGTCTTGTTTTATGTTTACTTGGATAATCAAAGAAATTAGTAATGTAATCTTGCTTAGGGGAAGATAATTAAACACAAAGTAGGAGAAAAAACAACGTACCGATGGTGGGATCCGAACCCACGACCTCCGAATATCGCGTCCGGTGCTCTTCCAACTGAGCTACATCGGCCGCTGTCCCCCCTGCTACTTGATTGGGTATTTATGTTGTCTGTATGCGAACCTTGAGAGTGTTCACCAGCGCCACCCTCAACCATAGCGGCGGACGTAGAACGTCCTTTGTTACCGCCAGCGTCACGTAGAACGTAATCAAGAGCTAGGGCGAAAGCTGTGCTAGAACCCTCTACGTGACGCTGGCGGTAACAAAGGACGTTCTACGTCCGCCGCTATGGTTGAGGGTGGCGCTGGTGAACACTCTCAAGGTTCGTATACAGACAACATAAATACCCAATCAAGTAGCAGGGGGGACAGCGGCCGATGTAGCTCAGTTGGAAGAGCACCGGACGCGATATTCGGAGATCGTGGGTTCGGATCCCACCATCGGTACGTTGTTTTTTCTGCTACTTTGTGTTTAATTATCTTCCCCTAAGCAAGATTACATTACTAATTTCTTTGATTATCCAAGTAAACATAAAAAAAGACAGAGTAACATACCCTACGCTTTCCTTGGCCTTGCCGACTGTTTGCTTCTTTCCTTCATGTATAATAACGAGCACCCTCATTTCCCCTTAATTGATCTGCTTGTAGCTTACGGGGGTCTCGGTTCTGGCAGTCTTGAAGCCATAGGTAGCGTAAGAGGGTTCTAGCACAGCTTTCGCCCTAGCTCTTGATCACGTTCTACGTGACGCTGGCGGTAACAAGGGACGTTCTACGTCCGCCGCTATGGTTGAGGGTGGCGCTGGTGAACACTCTCAAGGTTCGTATACAGACAACATAAATACCCAATCAAGTAGCAGGGGGGACCAGCGGCCGATGTAGCTCAGTTGGAAGAGCACCGGACGCGATATTCGGAGGTCGTGGGTTCGGATCCCACCATCGGTACGTTGTTTTTTCTGCTACTTTGTGTTTAATTATCTTCCCCTAAGCAAGATTACATTACTAATTTCTTTGATTATCCAAGTAAACATAAAAAAAGACAGAGTAACATACCCTATACGCTTTCCTTGGCCTCGCCGACTGTTTGCTTCTTTCCTTCATGTATAATAACGAGCACCCTCATTTCCCCTATATATATATATATATATATATATATATATATATATACGTTTCAGCTTCTCAACTAGAACAGCTGCATGTATCACTGCTTCCCACTGCACCTTGCGCGACCAGAAGCGCTATTGACTTAATCAGTTTGACCCAAGTGTAGCGACGTCTTTACCTGCATGGCATTTCATGGCAACAATATTTAAATCGGAAGTACGGGCTGCGGAACACGTAGCCGCGCAAAACGTGGAATGAAAACATGACCCTCGCTCGCATGCGTCGGTATGCTATGTGCAAGCACCACAGCGGGGCGCCGCCACCGGAATCACCATTTCCTGCCGTCGATAGAGCGATCTGAACGGTAAAACAAAAGAAAATCTACTTGCCTGGCACGCATCAATCCCACCAACCCCGGTTTCCGACCCGAGTTCCACCTTTTCCAGCTTGCGCATGAAACCTCCTTGCCACCGGGCTTTGTGGCTTTATCCTTCCCCCTCCCTTCCCTCGTTGCATTGTTGTGGCACATTGGGCCTACGAGCACGCATTAAGGACTGCTCCGCAACGCTGTTAGTTCGAGGCCTGCGCCGAATCATGTCGATCGCTTCGATCGATCGATCGTCCGCCAGCAAAAAAGCACGGTGGAAAGTTATAGCGAGCTGCCCCCCTCCAGGAAAGCACAAACATCGGCTCTGCTTTCGAGCACGGCTATGGGCCTTAACGACCATATGTCCCTCTTTATTGGTTCGTCGGGAATTTTTCCCCATTTCGAGAACGACGTCCCATGGTGGTGGTGCTCTGTGTATCACGGACTGGATAGACAGAGAGAGAGAGAGAGGAGGGACATTGGGAAAGTGGAAGAGAAGGGCGTTTTCGCAGCAGCCCAACCGTGCCGTACCACGGATCGTTCGCTGATCGAGCTACGAGCCTGCGCTGTACGTCGATGCCCAGCGCTCGCGGACACGCAAGCTGCCTTTCGTGGTGCTTTCCAGGGCGTGGTGCTCGAGCGTGGAAGCAAAGCACCGGGCGCGGATATACGTACCGTGCCGAGAAGGACGGACGAGCAGCGTTTCGCACGATCGCATGAGCTCTCTCCCGAGGATCGCTGCGCGCACGCTATGTAAGTACGTGTATAGACAGACTAGTATAAAAACGAACACCACCGCAGTCGCGGCAGCCAGCTTTGCTCGACGTGGACCGTTGTGTGCCGGTCTGCTGAGCTGCCGCTGGCGCAAAGATACACAGCGGATATGGATGAATACAAGCTAGCGCAGAGGAAAAGGCGTTGCGTGCAGTTCTGAGAATCACTTATTTTTGAGCCTCGAATGTAACGGCACGTTTCAACGAATGAGAAAAGCTAGAATTTTGTTTTTCTCATGATACTAACTTGTGCCAATACCGAGGCAACCGAAACATTACCGTAAAGTTACACTTTGTTTTAGTCGAACGGTGTTTCAATCATACTGACTGCATTTCAATGTACTGACGGTGTTTCAATGTACTGACAACGTTTTATATAAGCATTAGAAAATGTTTGAATAAACATAATAACAACATAAATCTTACATGTACGCAACATAAATGTGCCATTCCTGAAAATGATAAAGCAACTCTGCACGAGCTTGTAAGCCTGCATGAGCTTGGAAGCTGTGTCTTGCATGAGCTTGCACGAAAACTGAGAATTGCAAGTGATTTGTGAGAGAACGTAGAAAAACATCGCTTTTGTGTCACAGGTGTGTTTGTATAGGCGCTGCCCTAAAACAACATTGGGAAGTGCTGTAGAAGTGGTTGCGATGTAACAACGTCGGCCTGATACACCTACTATACGCGTGGGCGTCTTCCGCTGAGTTTGCAAGCCTGCGAGCTCCTCAACGTCGGCGCCGAGTATGCGATGTTGCCCCACTAGAGCCTCGTTCGAGGCTGAAAGGAAATGAATATTTTCTTCGCCCCGCCGAGAGTCGCGCTTGCATGCCTCACTCCGAAACCGGGACGACGGCACGCGCGTATGCGCCTTCGCGCCTTGGGCAATCACTGCATCCGCCGCCACGCCGATGCCTCGCGCATTAAAGAGGCGCTACTCAGACATGCAGTCGCTGCCTCATAGGCGCCGGCATTCATGCCCCGTTAGAGCACCGGGAGCGCAGATACGTTGTATTATAGTGCGATGCAGGTTGTGCAGTACATTACAGTGCGCAATGCATTATAACTACACTCAAGTGACGTACTTTCAACTGTGTCTACAGTGAGAACAGTTTCCACACTGCTTTCATTCTCAGTTCTTATGCTGATAAGCACTGCTCTAGTTAGAAGGGATGTACCCGAATGAATGAAAGAAAGTTACATTGAGTGAGTGAGCAAGCGAGCTAGTGATGGCTTTAACTCGGATCGTTGACATGAGGTGCCTGTGTAAGATGGTGGGTGACCGAAAAGAAAGATTAGGGGAAGCACGGACAATCACACACACAAAAAACGAAATCATGCAGCAAGTCAATTAACCCCGTCCGTAATTTTCGTCGCCAGTGATTGCATAGCCTTTCCTACGAGGGTACTATAGGCGCATCTACCTGTATACCTCCGCAAATGACCCTTGTCACGGCAATAAAACCAGCGCCGGTTAGTTGCGGTGCGCGCGACGCATACACTGAAAGCGACACCCACCCCAGCGATTGGTGTAGGTCCTGAGTATAGGCCGTGCATGGCGTAATACAATCCAAATCATCCGTCATCCAACGCTTCGGTCAGTGGCCACGCAACAAACGGTGATAGAATTCATTAAGTACACTGTTACCGCGTTTCGGCTCTTCTTACCACACTCGTCGTTTTCTACGGGGGACAAAACACAAGGACAGACAAAACGAACCGAGCGGAAGAGAGCGGTCTTGATTCCTGCTAATCGACCTCAATCACGTCCCGTGGCGGCGTGTCATTTGCTACAGCTGCTTATTTGGGACGCAACTCAGTCCTCACAGAGTGGAGATGCGTGCTTGCCCAGACGCAGAAGCAGCGGTCCCCTTTGTTCTGTCGAGCCCATAGACGAAGCGAAGCGGGGCCAGGGTTATAAGGCGCGTTGCGCTCTACGGGAGCGCATAACATCAGCGGGAGCACTGCGCGAGCACAGACTTCAGAAGGGCGTGTACATGGCGAGCTGTATCAGTTCGTGTAGCTGCTGAAAGAACCTTGCATGCCCTTACGATGTATCGCCATACGCGCATGTGCACGTAATGTCCGCGCTACGCCTGAACGCGCATTCACATGGTTGGCCATCGTGGATTCTTGAGATATCGAGTTCAACATTTATAAATGGCTCTCTTTCACGGGCCATTCGAAAGGCTATATACGTGACAGAGAGAGGGAAAGAGTAAATAAAAATTCCAGTGCGCACTTCAGCCTCCTTACGTGCGCCAGTGCGAAAGCATTTTTCTCCTGTTGCGGATCTGTTCTGCGCCTGTGTCCACACTTCTAAAACGTTGTGTGGCGCACGGAGTTCCGCTAACGCCTGGCGTGTGCCGACATGTCTGAGCCTGCAGTGGCGCCATCTACACTGAGCTGTTATGACGTCACTGTGACCATTAGAGTAACCATGAATGTGACCATGACCTACTAACCATGACTGTGAATATGACTATACATGACTGCGACTGATTATGAGTGACTAAGCATGACTATGACCACGACTGGCTATGATTATGACTAACCATGATTGCGACTAATCATGACTAACATTACTATCACTAACCACGTCATAATAATCATGATTGATTATCAGTGATTGATTTCATTACTGTCGATCTCTAGAAGATGACAGGCGCGAAGCATGTTTTCTGGTCACATTTTGGTCACACTTTCTGGTCCCACGAAGCATGAGGCTAGAAAGGCTTTCGTCTTTAAAACTAGGCATCCACTCGGGTTTGTAGGTTTGTTTTTAGAAATGCAGCCTAAACTAAACCGCGCGGAAACACGAACTATCAATTAACTCGCAATGCTGCGGATAAAACAGCCTTGGACCGGCTCCACGGAAGGAGAACAAACTGCGAACTGTGGCGCGTAGAGCAGCGATCAAAATAAAACAAGCAAACTAAACGCACTACCAAGTCGACTGGAACTCCATGCAGCTAACTAAATACTCTAATGGAAGTTCCAAACGCTACCACACGTGCACTAAAGCACTAAGAAAATTCGCAATGCATAGGCGAGTAGATAGACAAAAATCGCGCCTCACATCACATAGTCTGAAAATAGTATGTTCGGGTTCCGCTTTCGCCGTGTGAAGCGAAACCCATTTGACGGCAGCGCTGAAAGATTTCTGCTGTACAGGGTTCTGCACTCAGCAAGTCGAGTTCTCCTCGATGCGCCCATCGCTCACACGTCGTTGTACTCCAGCTGCAGCTTTCATGGGCGCGACTTATTTGCACTATTTTTCGCTCACCGCAAAGGCACAATACACGCGAGGAGCGCTCACGCGATATGTCGAAATAGACAAGACTCCTGGGTTGGGTTTTCGGGTCCGCCAATACGATGCCGGTCAATAGCGGTGAAAGATTAGACTAAAAGGACACATTTCTGGTCTGGCTGCCGCGGCCGATCAATCGCTGTGGCTGTCGGCAGGGAGGACTCTGTGCGGGAAAAAACGCTAATCAATAGAGGTTATTGCCACATCAAAGGGCGCTGCAAGCGTTGAATACACAAGACAAGGATTGTAATAAGGGGAGAGGATAGTGACATGAAGCCACTAAATAGCGGGTAGCGGGTTTTAGAACGAGATGACGCTATGTTCGAGGCATAGGGGAACAACAGCGGGGTGCGAGAACGCATGACGCAGTTTGTAAAACTGGTTTGGTTGGCTTGGTTTGTGGGGTTTAACGTCCCAAAGCAACTGAGGCTATGGGACACGCCGTAGTGGAGGGCTCCGGAAATTTCGACCACCTGAGGTTCTTTAACGTGCACTGACATCGCACACCACACGGGAGCCTATAGCTTCTCGCCTCCATCTAAAAGTGACCGCCGCGGCCG